>NW_014580507.1:0-5287 GCF_000485595.1 Priapulus caudatus
GAGAGAGGAAGAGAGGAGGAGAGAGAAGAGGGAGAGATGAGCGGATATAGAGACTGAGAGAGAGAGAGAGAGAGAGAGAGAGACTAGTGAGAGGAGAGAGAGAGAGAAGGGAGAGAGAGACAGGAAGGAGGTTCTGGTAGGAGCGAGCGAGAGAGGCGAGAGAGAGAGGAGAGAGAGAGACGATGAGAGAGGAGAGAGAAGAGAGAGAGAGAGGAGAGGGACGAGAGGAGGACAGAAAAGAGGTAGGCGAAGCGAGCGAAAGAGAGAGAGGAGAGGAGAGAGAGGAGCGAGAGAGAGAGAGGGACGATGAGAGACAGAGAGAGAGAGAGAGAGAGAGAGAGGAGCAGAAGGGAGAGAGAGCAGATGGAGAGAGAGAAGAGAGATCGCGTGTCGCCCTCACACCTGCGGGACGCGGCCTCGGCACAGTTGTTGAAGTTATCATCAATAACCTACGATCACCGAGGGCTCTGGTTTATCATACACACACTCCTTACTTCCTGCACCGCTACCGCTGCACCCATAGAAATACTATACCAGTCAGACTCCCTATAGTGTCGATACATATTTCTTTGGTTCTACCACAGAAACGTGGGCGGCTTCGATATATGAAAAATTATATTTAAAAAAAACCGCGAACTTTATTTGTTTGTTCGATCCCACATCGGCCAATATATATCATGTTAAGGTCGTTTCTGTTCTGCTCTACGACACGCAATCTCACCGCAAGCAGAAACACACAACAGAACGAAGAAGAACATCAATAACAGCACATTTCGCTGCTCTAATGCGACTGTTATTAGTTTCCGGACGGCAATAGATGTTTTTCTCTAGCCTACTTCCTATCACAATGGCAGCTATTGCGCTCCGCCTATAATCCATGCGTCCTACTCTGCGGCGAGTTAATTAAGTATATGGCCTAGATTATTATTAAGAGGTAGAATCTAGCTATATAGATATTATTAAAGATGTTATTAGAATAGAACTTAGATATGGATGTATACGTGTATAGGTCCGCCTCGCGGGAGCATCCCCCGAATAAGTGAACATCCTCTCTCTCTTTCTCGTTTTTTCTCCTCCCCTTCTCTCTCTCTTGTTCTTCCTCCTCCCCTTCTCTCTCTCTCTCGCTCCTCCTCCTCCTCTCTCTCGCTCTCTCTCTCTCTCTCTCTCTCTCCCCTCTCTCTCGCTCTCTCTCGCTCTCTCTCATCTCTCTCCCTCTCTCTCTCTTCTCTCTTTCGCTCGCCTCTCCATCGTGTCTCTCTCTCTACTCTTCTCTCTATCTCTTCTCTCTGGCTCTCTCTCTCTCTTTCTCTCTCTCGCTCTCTCATCGCGCTCTCTCTCTCTCACACATAGTCGTGATTTATTGCGAATGTCTCTGTAGCAATTAGTGGTGAGACTTGGGGCTGGCGGAAAAAACGCACCTCCATTTGTAGATCATCACTGCAGCGAGCGGATCGCATGGTGCTAACGGGCGGACACCGCTAGAAGTAGGTGACCGGCGATTCTGTTATCGCAGAGGAGAAGGGAGGCGGAGGGAGTGGTGTCCGGACCGGCGGTGAGGCGGAAGATCGGTGTCCTGGGGGGGAGGCGGGTATCGAGGGGGATGCGGCGCGGTGTGAAGAAGGGGACCGGGCAGGCGATGGGAAGTATGAACGAGGGAAAGCGGTCCGTAGGTGTGAGTGGAGGGATGGGAGCTGGCAAGGGGAGGGGTGAGGAGAAGATGAGGACAGCGGGAGGGTAGCGAAACATCAGCCTGTGGCGAGGCGGGGGCGCGGAAGGGATTGCGGCAGGGGGAAGCACGGCGCGGGGAGGTCGTCCGCGTGCTGAGAAGGAGTCATAGGTACTAAGGCGGTGTGTTCGTGTGTGGTGTCCGCCGTGGTTCGTGAGTCGATGCCAGCGAAATTCACGCGATGGCCTCAGCATCGATGATATTTACCTTCCTGTAGAAACACCGTGTGGCAGCCCCCCTCCTGACCTACTACCCTCCCTGAATCGATGTATTTACCTTACCTTCAGAGAACACCAGGCCCCTCCTGCCTACTACCCCTCCCCTGCCATCGATGTATTTACCCTTCCCTTAGACAGCCCGCCCCCTCCTCCTATCTACCTCCTCCTGCCATCGATGTAATTTCCCCTTCCTTACGACAACACAGCCCTCTGCCTACTACCCCTCCCCCTTGCCATCGCATGTATTTACCCTTCCTTAGACAACACCAGCCCCCTCCTCCTACTACCCCTCCCCCTGCATCGATGTATTTACCCTTCCTTCTACAACACCAGCCCCCTCCTCCTACTACCCCTCCCCCTGCATCGATGTATTTCCCTTTTCCTTCACAGACCAGCCCCCCTCCTCCTACTACCCTCCCCCCCTGCTCGATGTATTTCACCCTTCCTTCTACAACACCAGCCCCCCATCCTCTTCACTATACCCCTCCCCTGATCAATGATATTTACCTTCCTTCTACACACACCAGCCCTCGCCCTACATACCCCTCCCTCGGCCCGGCTGCATCGAATGTATTTACCCCCTTCCTTAGACAACACCAGCCCCTCCCTCCATTATACCTCCCCCTGCCTGATCTCGATGTATTTACCCTTCCTTCTACAACACGCAGCCCCCTCCTCCTACTACCCCTCCCCCTGATCGATGTATTTACCCTTCCCTTCTACTACAACAGCGCAGCCCCCCTCCTTCCTATACCCTACTACCACTCCCCCTGCATCGATCCACACCTCCCCGCAATTATCCATCTGTAAATTGTAATAGCGTCTGAACCGAGCCGTGGTCACCGCGTCTGCGAGCTACTCTGGGAATAGAGGCGAGGCCGCACGCTGTGCACACAGTCGACAGCTGAAGACACTGTCAGGTGACAGTGTGGATGAAGGTGACACGGCGCACGTCACGGCACACGTGACGGCACCACGTGACGACACCACGTGACGCCAACACGTGACGGCACACGTGACGGCTCACGTGACGCCAACACGTGACTGCACACGTAACGCCAACACGGGACGGCACCACGTGACGGCACCACGTGACCGCACACGTGACCGCACATGTGACGGCACAGATGCGTGCGCTGCCGACAACAGTAACAGTCCACTATGAGAAATTCCACGGTCACAGAATGTTGATGCGATGACTATTGCAACATGAACGAATGGCTTGATGACTGATGGACACTAGATCGCTAATCGATAGTTCAATAGAAGATATGTTAGCTTCGTAGCTCACGTGCGATAACGTTTATATGTACTATGGTATCTGTAACATGGTCTGACGCTACTATAACATGGTCTGACGCTACTATAACGTGGTCTGATTGTTTTATAACATGGTCTGATAGTTCTATAACATAGTCTGATAGTTCTATAACATAGTCTGATAGTTCTATAACATAGTCTGATAGTTCTATAACATAGTCTGATAGTTCTATAACATGGTCTGATAGTTCTATAACATGGTCTATAACATGAGGGCCGACAATTTAATTGCCCCCCCCCTGCCATCACTGTTTCCATTATCATTGCCGTCGGCATTTCCAACGCCCTTACAACACTGTCGTTGCCACACGACCGACTCGCTGTGTGACGTCGGTCATGGCACGCTATTGATGGCTCTATGCCTACAACCAACCAAACACGTGTATGCGATCATCGGCTGCCTCGCTGTGACGTCACGACTGTTGACGTCACGGCATGACGTCACGGCATTACCGGCGTCCGAGGACGAACCGCGTGGCGTGACGTCACACATGATGTCGTCGCGTGGAAGCGTTGATGACGGATGACGATGGTGACAGCGAGTGTGCTCTACTTACCCCGTACAATTTTAGTTTAAGTACTTATCTCTCTCTCTCTCTCTCTCTCTCTCTCTCTCTCTCTCTCTCTCTCTCTCTCTCTCTCTCTCGTGCGCGCGTGCATCTGTGTGCGTGCGAGTACGTGGCAGCCCTTTCACAAATATAAACACTCAACATATTGCCAGCAGGAAAAGCGATATACTTGACACCTCATAATATTGATCTAGTGCTGTATTGCATTTATCGCCTTGCTGTAAAAATAAATGAATGCATTCCTCGATAAATGAATAAATGAATACATGAGTGAATGAATGAATGAATAAATGAATCATTCATTAATTTGATTAATAAACAAATTAATTAATTAATAATTGAATGAATGAATGATTGATTGATTAATTGAATAAATGAATGAATGAATGAATGAATGAATGAATGAATGAATGAATGAATGAAAGAATGAATGAATACCTGCACGAATTGACAGAAGAATAATTAAATCGTAGGGTGCGCACTGCGGTAGCGAGTGTTTGCCCGCTCACTCACCCTACCTTCAAACTAACACCTCACCTAATAACAATTGCGGCCCAAAATAAACGAATCAAATCTAGAATCTAAAATAAGCCCGATGCTACCAGATCTGCACGATCAACGTCCTGAAACCTTCCAAAATACCGCCACGAACAAAGTAATGACATGTACTATAGCACGCGGCGGAGTTACACTAATAATAAGCCGCCTATATACGCGCATGCGCCGTGGTTACACGTAGACGTGGGTACGTGTAGCACGATCGCTTGCTGCTCCCCCTTGCTCCCTCCACCCCTAGCGGTGGGTGATATGCGACCGACGGTCCAGCGTGCTCTCGGAGATTGATAGCTGCTGCGCTCTCATCAACGCGACGCCGTGACAGCGAGCAATAAGCGATGCCGACCACTTGAGCGACAATATGTACCGATTAAGCGCGCCCAGCTCACGTAATAGGATACCGTGATGAACACATTCCGCACATACTCGCGCGCCCTGTTAGATTAGCTCTAGCGAACACGTCGGCGGGCGCGGGGGAGACGGCTGCTATTGTCGGTGACGACGACGACGCGTGTACGTACAGCCGACGGTCGGCGGGCGCGGGAGAGACAGCTGCTATTGTCGGCGACGACGCGTGTACGTACAGCCGACGGTCGGCGGGCGCATGGGAGACGGCTGCTATTGTCGGTGACGACGACGACGCGTGTACGTACAGCCGACGGTCGGCGGGCGCGGGAGAGACGGCTGCTATTGTCGGTGACGACGCATGTACGTACATGCAGCCGACGGTCGGCGGACGCGGGAGAGACGGCTGCTATTGTCGGTGACGACGACGACGCGTGTACGTACAGCCGACGGTCGGCGGGCGCGGGGGAGACGGCTGCTATTGTCGGTGACGACACACGTACGCGTGTACGTACAGCCGACGGTCGGCGGGCACGCGGGGGAGACGGCTGCTA
>NW_014580507.1:5297-13516 GCF_000485595.1 Priapulus caudatus
ACCACTCTTCCCCACACCACCCCTCCTCCACACCCTCCCTCACACCCTCCCTCACACCACCCCTCCCCCACACCCTCCCTCCATCTCTATACTATCATCACTCTCCGGTGTGCATTCACCCTCCTCTCTCAGATGTACACGTAATTCCTTCTTCTGTGTCCGTCTGACTTATTTCACTGCTAGCGCGTTATAGGTCGTGAGCCACGAACAACATGTTCTGCTTGCATCGATCACAAATACGACGGAAGATTCTTCCTATGACAAATATTGGCGCGTCAACTTCGTTCCGCTTTACAGCTGAGATTCACTGCTTGCGTTCATAATAGCGCTCCTAAACTCCTATGATGCGCGCACAACACATGCAACAATATCTGTCATAGGAAGAATCTTCCTATGACAAGTAGTGTCATAGAAGAGCGTATATGCGTATGTCGTATTTGTCATAGATGCAGAACAGTGTTCGGTCGTAGCTACGAGGTGACGTGCTAACGAGGAGAGCGGAAGAAGGAGGGAGATAAGGAGAGAGTGAGAGAATGAGAAGGAGAGAGAGTGAGAGAGAGAGAGAGAGAGAAAAAGAAAGAAAGATAAAGAGAGAATGAGAGAGAGGGGAGGGAGAGATAAAGAGAATGAGAGAGAGAGAGAGAGAGAAGGAGAGGCATAGCGAGAAGGAGAGAGAGCGCGCGAGAGCGAGAGAAAGAGAAGGAAAGAGATAGAAGGAAAGAGAGAGAGAGAGAGAGAGAGAAAGTGAAAGAGAGAGAGAGAGAGGGAAAGAGAGAGAAAGAGAGAGAAAGAGAGAGAAAGAGAGAGAAAGAGAGAGAAAGAGAGAGAAAGAGAGAGAGAAAGAGAGAGAAGAGGGAGAAATGGTAAGAGGCTAATGAGAAAGCGCGAAGGGGAACATATGGAGAAGGAAAGACAAGCGTAAGAAGGCTCAGGTCAGCAGAAAAGATAATGATAAAGAGGTTCGGGAGATAAGACAACGTCAAGGAGGCTGAGTAAACCGAGCAAGTGTATTGGGGATTGCTATTGATAACTTTTCTAAGGCTTCCCGGGAGATGAATGCGTGGATCTGGGTCAGCGCTAAACTGCTAGAACGCCTTGCTCGCCAAACGCCTCCAGCTTCTACCGCACACACCTCACTCTCCCTGCAACCTCGCAATCTCGCAATTAACCTACCTCAAATTTCTCCCATCTCTCTCTATTTCTATCTGTCTCTCTCTCTCCCCCGCCTCTCTTTCTCTCTTTGCTCTCTCTTCCTCTCTCTCTCTCTCTTTTTCTCTCTCTCTCTCTTTCCCGCCTCTCTTTCTCCTCTTTCTCTCTCTTCCCCCCCTCTCTCTCTCTCTCTCTCTCTATCTCTTCCATCCCCTCTCTCTCTCTCTCTCTCTTTCTCTCTCTTCGCTGTGTCTCTCTCTTTCGTTTCTCATGTTCCTCCCTCAATAACCTCTTGCTTTCATCCCACTATTTCATCCAGTTGTGCAGAGCTCTTTTTCAAGGAATTACAGAGGAATTGATTTAGAGATCGCGCCACCATGTGTTTTCACGTATAGCAAAAGCAATGAAGCCTCATCAGGCATGCGGTGCGCATGGCCGCTCCTTGAACAAACAACGTGGGTTCTGCACACACATCGTGTCAGCTTACTTCCCTTAAACCACTGACTATCCATAGATGACAACAACCAATTCTCTTCAATAAATGTCATTTATTGTTATTTGTTGTAGCACTGGGGTATACCGCTGGACTTTCCTCAGTTGACTTTTAATTTCGACCTAATTGTCGTCGGTCGCTATGTCGTGTGTGTAAATGCTGCCCCATGTACAACCTCGGTGCATGCATGTAGCAATTAAAAGCTCCTTTATGTAAACATAAAAATTCTCGACAAATTTTAATCGCCTGCATGCGTGGCAACGACCATTACTTGATGAGTATTTTCGATAGATTAGTCTTTCATGCATGTGCGAAGGCAGGCAGGCAGGCAGGCATTCGTGTTAAATCACAATTCAGCAGGACATCGACCGACAAAGAAAGTGTCATTGTGGTAAGCGGATTATTGTGTGTTTTTATTAGTAAAATACGGGATGTGATTTAAAATGCGCGATTTCACGAGTAGAGAAAAAAAGATCCGCTTTGTTGTTGTGCTAGCGTTGGATTCATCGCAGACGCTGACTTAACGCTAACGGTTTTCCTCCCGCGAGGCAGCCATGCTTACAGGAATCAGCTGGCAACTCGGAGCGCTATTAAATTCCCCCTTCCCTCAGCGCTCACGCACACTGGAACTTTAGATCGGCGCAGGTTCTCAACAATCAAGCCACTTTCATCGGCACACGTGCGCATAACTGCTTCCTTTGTGCGAGTCCGGTGCGAGTCCAGACGATCCTCGGGAATCACGGTTCGTTTAGTGGAGCGGCGTACGTAGGTGGGTGGGATGCTACTGCTGCTGTTGTTGCTGCTGCTACTGCTGCTGCTGCTGCTGCTGCTGCTGCTGTTGCTGCTGCTGCTGCTGTTAATGGTGCTGCTGCTGCTGCTGCTGATGATGATGATGGTGATGATGTTGATGATGATGATGATGATGATGATGACGACGATAATGATGTTAAAGCCACTACCACACCGGCTGCTGCCGCCGCCGCTGCGGTTACTTTTTGAATATCGTAACGACGATAAACATGAGAATTCCACCCGAAAAACTCATCGATTCTGTGTCGGTGCACAGGCCGCGTGATGGCGGTATAGCCTTTGATCTCGTACAGACGCTGCTACTGTGTCGGTCGGCCTGGCCCCACCGATATAGAGGTCACATATCTCATATATCTTACATATCTCATATATATTGCTGATTTCTAGACACCCGCATATATAGGATAAAGTATTTATATATATATATAGGATAAAGTATGAATATATATATATCAAGAGTCCATAATAGAAAATTATAGAAACAGAAATAGAAATAGTAATAGAAATAATAATAGTGTAGAAATATAACGATTTTGGTGGATTTGGTGTTGGTTAGAGATTACCCACTCTGTCTATCAATCCACTCGTTGGTTTTCCTTCCCCAATTCTATTGACAGTTGTCGCTATTGTTAACTACCTCCATCCTTATCATTATTGGCGTCATCATCAAACTCATCATCAGTATCGGCGTCATCATCAACATCAACATCATCACCATTATCATAATAATCCTCCTCCTCATCATCATCATCATTATCCTAATCATCATCATCATCATCATTATCGTCATCATTATCATCATCATCATCATCATCATCATCATCATCATCATCATCATCATCATCATTATCGTTATCTTGATTATCTTATTCGTTGTTAATATTGCCATCATCCTCGTTATTATAATTGTCATCGTCATCGTAGTCGTCACCGCCGCTACCATTATAATACTTCCACCTTCGTTCTCTCATCTTCGTAACACGGTACGATGATTATTGCTCGCGCTCTTTCACGGATAAATCTAGTTATGTAATATGATGGCAGCAGCAGCATCATTACCGCCACCTTTAGCTCACAATGCCAAAGAAAATTAGATTCTGCAAATGATCTTATACTGAGAAACGCCCGAGCGCGCTCTCTAATCAAAGCGAAGAAGAAAGAGTTTCGTCTGCGTGTGCACGCAGCGGCGGCAACTGTTCACTGAATAGTAGCTGTTATGGGAAATCGTCTGGGCATCTGATGTCAATGATATTACCGGCTCATCCTCTGGCTCATCTTTCATCCTTTCACTCTCTATCGGCGCGGCAGAGCAACGTTGTATACACAGAGAACGTTGCAGTCTCGTTAAAAGATTAGTTAATAAAATTCTTCCCTGGCTGTGTCCCCTCCGGGTTGCTCTCTTGCCCCCTCCCCCCGTTATCGTAGCGGCATGCGTTTCTCTCTTCCATTTCCCAGGTCTGTATTCTTCTACGTAGATGCTCCACCCATTGTTGCTAAACGTATAGACAGACACTGCGTTATGCGGCATTATTTGTCCTTCGTGTGGGGAATACATTCTCACACTAACAACGTACACATATGTGCTAATGTAAAGATGAGAAAAACTAGCTGTTCTCTGACGCTATGCTTCAGTGACATGTGTTATGCCTGACTGCCTGCATACATATAGATCCAGAGTATGTAATAGAGAGCTCTTGATATTTACTCTTGATATAGATTATGTGTTACACAAACACAGCGCTGCCTATTCTATGACTACGCGGGGAGACGGCTGCTATTGTCGGTGACGACGCGTGTACGTACAGCCGACGGTCGGCGGGCGCAGGGGGAGACGGCTGCTATTGTCGGTGACGACGCGTGTACGTACAGCCGACGGTCGGCGGGCGCGCGGGGAGACGGCTGCTATTGTCGGTGACGACGCGTGTACGTACAGCCGACGGTCAGTGGGCGCGGGAGAGACGGCTGCTATTGTCGGTGACGACGCGTGTACGTACAGCCGACGGTCGGCGGGCGCGGGGGGAGACGGCTGCTATTGTCGGTGACGACGCCGACGCGTGTACGTACAGCCGACGGTCGGCGGGCTGTATTTAAACAAAAAATAAGACCTCATTTAATTTTAATGTTAACATTTTATATAATATATATCTTAATGTAAAATAGAATGAGGTCTTTGTATTTTGCGAAAACATGGATCTTTCTCAGGCTTCCGTGTAATAACCTAATATATTGTGTCGCTCTCATTTCCACATCTGCATGGGTGTCCGTGCATTTTTACTTATATATATATATATATATATATATATATATACTAGCAGGACACCCGGCGTTGCCCGGGAATTAAAGCGCTCAGTTGGTGGGGTGTTATGAAAACGAAGACCTCGAAAACGAAGACCGAAGACCAACGACCTCGAAAACGAAGACTTCGAAAACGAAGACCCCCTCAATCAGGGGCCCGTTGTCAGAAACATCGTAAAGTTAATGCTAATGTTAATGCTAAGATAACACTTACGACTAATGTTAATGTTACGAGAGGAGCGTTGACAAAAACACATCGCAGCTATTAGAAAACTTACGATAACAGGAACTTCATCACAAGGCTGCTGATTGGATGAGAATCGATCACAAAATTCAAATTCATACACATTTATTGTACATCACAGTTATTTATGCATAATATGATGGCTAACCACATGTAAATAATATTTAATGAAAAACGACGTGGTCATTAATTTATTCTGCACAACAAGACAAATTCTCACACTGTTACACGAGATGCGAGAATCGCGGCAAAGTGGCAAAGTAGTTAAAACAAGAGAACAAATGCCATACGCCATTTGTAAATGTATTGTTGTGTTTTATAATCGGTAGACAATTAATGATTTTGACGTGTTTTTCAAAAAAAACACATTTTATTCATTATTATAAAATATAATATCACTATAATTGTAATTCGTAGTGTAAATGTGTTATTTTCAGCTTAATATTAAAGTTACGAAAGGGTCTGGGCTCTTGTAATGTTTAGAGGGTATTTGCGAGGATTTTTCGTTCTCGTAACATTACGATGTTCTGTCAACGGTTAACGAGTGGAAGTTAATGTTAAGACTAATTTTGTTTCTGACAACGGGCCCCAGGCCATTAGTACCACAACATCGAGGAAGAGTCTGCTAGTGCCCAGGGGCCCGTTTTCAGAAGCAAAATTAGTCTTAACATTAGTCTTAACATTAACTTCCACTCGTAAACCGTTGACAGAAACATCGCAAAGTTAATTGCTTATATTATATTGTGTGTTGTTGTGTGTGTGTGTGTGTGTGTGTTGTGTGTTGTGTGCCTGCGTGTGCGCGCGCGGAGTGTGTGTGTGTCGTGCGTGTGTATGTATTGTGTTGTGTGTGTATGCGCGCTCGCGTGTGTGTGTATGAGTGTGTGTGCTGTGTTGTGTGTGTGTGTGTGTGTGTGTGTGTGTGTGCGTGTGTTGCGCCGCGTGCGTTGTGCGTGTGTGGATGCTGTGCGCGCGCGAGTGTGTGTGTGTGGCAGTTGTATGTGTGTGTGTGTGTATGCGCGCTCGAGCCGTGTTGTGTATGGGTGTGTGTGTGTGTGTGTGTGTGTGTGTGTGTGTGTGTGTGTGTGTGGTGTGTGTGCGTGTGTGCGTGTGTGCGTGTGTGCGTGTGTGCGTGTGTGCGTGTGTGTGTGTGCGTGCGTGTGCGTGTGTGCGTGCGTGTGTGTGGATGCGTGCGTGTCTCCTTAACTGCCCATAAGCCGATTTTTTTTTATTATAGAAAACTTATTAACTATAATAATTTAATATTTTAATAAACTTATTTAGAAACATTTTTTTATAAAGTAGATGATAACCCGTGTATTTGCGACCCTCTAAGTCGTTCCCTGGAATTCACCAGCAGATGGCGTCTATAGGCAACAGCCCCGAATAAGCACGACACAACCATTTAGTCAAAAATACTTGAAAGATTTCAGTTCATATACGAAACGGACACTTTATTCATGCGAAATGAGCACATATTCAATCTATGCCCTTCTACTACTCAGCGGACGCATCCGAGATAGAGTTCACAATGCCACGCCATGAATATTAATGTTGTCCATCATCAGTGTCTGCATGTCCGCTATGTCATGCTGGATATCCCTTGCAATGCAGTCAATGTAGTTCAGTGGCCGTCTTCCTACGGAAGGTTCCTATGTAGTTCCTACGTTCTATGCCCTTCAGAGGGAAACATTTGGCGGCAATATGACACGATGTTCTCGCACAAATGAGCAGGGTGCTGCCTTACGCAGACAGAATACTAGAGTTCGCACAATGGCATCAACCGTGACTCAACAATTTTCCACAAAATCAAATCTATTTATTTCTGCGGTCTAGACATCTATATACGGCAATGTATTGTCACGAAAAATGACGAAACCCGTTTCATGACGCAAAGTAACCTAGAGTAATATCAATGAACATTCAACGAGGGCATATCGAGGGCATACGAAGGCTACTGTTGCCGGCCTTCTTCAGCTTTTGGCTCAAACACTGTGTTAAATCACACGCATGATACTAAGTGAAACCGTTGATCTTCACACCAACTCATACGGTCTATGTACCGTCAGGTACCGTCTCCTCTGGAACTAAATCCAACAGACTTCTGCCTTGTCCCGCCATCTAGTGGCGGCTGTACAAATCATTCGCTGCGCGTAACGCGAAACGAGACATTGAGGAAACAAACAACACGCGTCAGGTTTTGGCGCACGAACCAGTGAAGACATGTGCATAATGACTCTCTATGAAGATATTCAACTGGCGAATGGTTAAATAAATAATTATTAGCTGCCCTGACCACTCTACCGAGATAGTGAGATTAGACACGCGATGTCAACACAACATAATTATAGGGAGTGGAGCTTTTGCACTGGAACCGGTATTCGCATGTATGTAAGCAACTCTACATGAAAATATTCGATGTTGCAGCACAATTTTCAAGCCATATTTTCACATATCGTTAGCACTAAATTTGGAAAACAATGAGTAATAAATACAAATGAGCGTTTAAAATGCTCACGAATCGCCATTTCACGATTTCTCTCGCAATTGTTTGCTGGTATTGCGTGCAGGACGTACGGACACTGATCCTTACCACTGAATGAATCAGTGCTAACCACCAACAACTAGTCTACTAACCAGACTAACTACATTTCAATACATTTACATATCACATCTTTACGCTAGCAGTGTGTAAATATCGTAAAACCATCATTTTACATGACAACGGTTAAACCCTATATTCATATTCCTATTCGCAAAAGACTCGACAATCAACCGATTTTAAAATTACCGACTCAACTGTCTCTTCTCAATCGCTCACGTGCTCATAAATATTTTCAAAAGGCTTCACACCTCATTGTTTGCATTTCAAAGCGAACAACGACACGCAAGTATCTACATACGCTCAGAATTATTATCACCAGAGTATGACGAGGTAAGAACGAGATACGATGAGGAGATAACATAATAGTTTTTTTGTTTGATGCGAACACGCTCATGAATCCCCATACCCGAATCTCGAATTCCACTCGAGACACATCGTGCGAAACTAACCGGCCCGCCTCAGCGTAACGTCAGATTTTTTCTTTCTTCTCTCTCGCTCTGCGGATTTGTGAACCAAATTGCGTTCAGCGTAATTTAGTCCATTTGCAGAGCTTAAGCGAAATATTGGGATCGCGTGCGCGCTCATAGCGAAGCGCGAGATATTCGCACTCCATCAAACGTAGACGT
>NW_014580508.1:1261-1914 GCF_000485595.1 Priapulus caudatus
TCTCTCTCTCCCTCTCTCTCCTTCTATCCTCTCTTCTCCTTCTCTCTCTCTCTCTCTTTCATTCTCATTCTCTTCCTGTCAACCCCTCTCGCACTCTCTCTCTCTCTCTCACCCTCTCTTTACCCCCTCTCTGTCTCTCTCGCTCTCTATCACACGCGCACGCACACACAACCTGTCACCACTGCAGCTCCCACCGGCCCCCTCCCCCTCCCCCCTCCTCCTTCGCACCTCTCTCTCTCTCGCTCTCTTCGCCAGCGCAGATGCCGAGATAAGATGATCCATAAATCAGCATCGCCTCTGCTGCTGCTGCTGCTGCTGCTGCTGCATTAATTAATGAGCGACTGTGAGTTGATTGCTCTCCAGGCTCCACTCTGCTCGTACGCGTACGCTCGCTTCTCGTGCGTGGCTGCGGATTTATGGCCGTGTAGAGATCGAGTAGATACGTACTAGCTTGATACTAGCGGCCTCCCCGGCTACCGCTACTACTCTCTCATGTCCACTCACGTCCGCCGCGCCATCCACTCACGGCGTGTCCGCGGACAGGCCGCCGCCACCGCCGCCGATGTTTGACCACCTGTTTACAGACTTGACGGTAGGGGGAGACGAAGAGGAGGAGGAGGAGAGGGAGGAGGAGGAGGAGGAGGAGGAGGAGG
>NW_014580508.1:6312-16644 GCF_000485595.1 Priapulus caudatus
TCTCTCTCTCTCTCTCTCTCTCCTCTCTCGCTCTTTCCCCTTCCTCTCTCTCTCTCTCCCTCTCTCTACCTCTCGCTTCATCTTTTTCCCCCTCTCTCTCGCTCTCTATCAATTTATTTCCATCTATCTAGCTGCCATTCTCTTTCTTTTTCGCGTTCTCTCTCTCCCCTCTCTCTCCTTTCATTCCCTCTCTTTCTCCCTTTCTCTCTCTCTCTCTCTTTCATTCTCATTCTCTTCCTGTCAACCCCTCTCGCACTCTCTCTCTCTCTACCCCTCTCTGTCTCTCTCGCTCTCTATCACACGCGCACGCACACACAACCTGTCAACCACTGCAGCTNTCACCACTGCAGCTCCCACGGCCCCCTCCCTCCCCTCTCCTTCGCACCTCTCTCTCTCTCTCTCTCTCTTCGCCAGCGCAGATGCCGAGATAAGATGATCCATAAATCAGCATCGCTTCTGCTGCCGCCGCTGCTGCTGCTGCTGCTGCATTAATTAATGAGCGACTGTGAGTTGATTGCTCTCCAGGCTCCACTCCGCTCGTACGTGTTTATGGCCGTGTAGAGATCGAGTAGATACATACTAGCTTGATACTAGCGGCCTCCCCGGCTACCGCTACTACTCTCTCATGTCCACTCACGTCCGCCGCGCCATCCACTCACGGCGTGTCCGCCGATGTTTGACCACCTGCTTACATACTTGACGGTAGGGGGAGACGAGGAGGAGGGAGGTAGGAAGGAGGAGGAGGAGAGGAGAAGGAGGGGAGGAGGAAGGAGGAGGAGAGAGGAGAGGTAGGGGGAGAGGGGAGGAAGAGAGGCAGGGGGGGAGAGGGAAGAGGAGGAGAGGGAAGAGCAGGAGGAGGAGGAAGAGGATGATGAGAATAAAGGAAAGGGAGAGGAAGAGAGGGAGGACAAGAGGAAGAGGGAGAGCGAGAAAGAGAGAGAGAGAGAGAGAGAAGGAAATCTAAACGAAGGCTTACATACTTGACGGTAGGGGGAGACGAGGAGGAGGAGGAGGAGAAGGAGGAGGAGAGGGAGGAGGGGAGGGATAAAGGAAACGGGGAAGAAAGGGAGAGAGAAATGGAGGGCGGGAGGAAGAAGGAGAGGGAGAAGAAAATGTGGAAGAACGGAGATAGATGGAAACACTATCCACTACCGCTCCACCCGCCTCCTACGTAATAATGTTTCCCCCCTCTCTCTCCATCCTCTCTATTTGTAGTAATGCGTCTCCCGCTCACCGTGTATCTCTCCCTATGTAACAATGTGTCTCTTTTTCGCCGCTCCCCCATGTAACAATGCCTCTGTCTTTGTCCTTCCACCGTCCCCCATATTACAATGTGTCTATCTTTCCCTCTCCACACCTCCCCTATGCAACAATGCCTCTGTCATTCTCCTTCCATCCCTCCCTCCACGTAACAAGTCCTCTGTTTTTCTCTCTCCATCCCTCCCCCATGTAGCAATATCTATCTTTCTCATTCCATCCCTCCCCCATGCAACAATCTGTCTGTATTTCTCCTTCCACCCCTCCCCAATACAACAATGTGTCTAGCTTTCTCTCTCCGCCCCTCCCCCGTGCAACAATGTATCTGTCATTCTCTCTAAAAATGTAACAATATAGCTGCTGGCGGAGTGGTGCTGCGACACACAGCGCTCCCTAGGTGCCCCCGCCACGCTAGTGCGGTCAGCACGAAGGCCGTGTGTGTGTGTGTTTGCTAACGCACGCAGGCAGCCAGGCAGCAGCAGCAGCAGCAGCAGTAGCAGCAGTAGTAGTAGCAGCAGCAGCAGTAGAGGCAGCAGTAGGCAGCAGTAGCAGCAGCCAACAACCATACAGGCAGCAGTAGAGCGCAGCAGCAGTAAGCAGCAGCAGCAGGACAGCAGCAGCACGCAGCAGGCAGCAGCGGCGGCGTGCAGGCAGCAGCAGCAAGTCAGCAGCAGCAAGCCATGCGGCGCGGCATTTACTGCTGATGCCGCTCGCGGCGCAGGCAGCGGCGGCGGCAGCGGCGGGCGGCGGCGGCGGCGGCGGCGCGGTTGATGGAGAGCGGAGATTGCGCCCGGGAACGGTCGTGCGCAGATTTACTACAGGACAACACGGAAATTATTTATAGTTAAAGATGCACGGCAAAGATGAGGATGCTGAGGAAGAGAATCGAGGATGCTGAGGGATGAAGATGGGGATGCCGAGAGGAAGATGGGGATGCTCGAGGAAGAAAGCATGGGGATGCTGCGAAGCAAGATGGGGATGCTGAGGAAGCAGATGGGGATGCTGAGGAATGAAATGATGGGATGCTAGAGGAAGAAGATAGAGGATGGCTCGAGGAAGAAGATGAGGATGCTGAGGGGAAGATGGGGATGCTGAGGAAGAGATGGGGATGCTGAGGATGACAGATGGGATAGCGCCGAGGAAGAAAGATGGGATGCTCGAGAAACGAATATGGGGATGCTGAGAAGACGATGGGGATGCTGAAGGATGAATATGGGGATGCCGAGAGAACGATGGGATGCGCGAGGAGACAGAATGGGATGCGAGGAAGAAGATGGGATGCTTGAGGAAGATGAATGGATGCTGATGGTGGTGAAGGGCTGAGTAAAAAATGATATGCTAACGGATATGACATTTGAATGCCGATTAAGATGCGTATTCTGTAAAGGATGTGGTGCTAATTTGGAAGCTGAAGAAGAGGGGGGGGGAGAACATTATATACGCTAAAACAAAAAAATGTTGAATCCGAGAGAGAAAGATGAGAAAAGCGAGCGAGAAGAATGACACTGACAACGAATCAAAGTGTCACTCGCCTCATTAACAACGCTAATTAATTATACGATTTCATGCAGCGACGCTAGAATGCCTAAAGCCCGAGCGCACTCATTAAGGGACACTAGAGAGCTCCCTACAATAAATTAACAGCGAGATATCACCACAGGGAGACGTCATCAAAATGCAATCACGCGCGACATAACCCCTACAATATAACAAGCCTGTGTCCCCTCCTGTTCCCCTCTATCTCCCCCTTTGCACTCCCTCCTTCCCTTCCCTCTCACTCACCCCCAGCACCTAAGTTCTTTCATCTCCCCTTTCTCATCCCTCCCTCCCTCCCTTCTCCCCATCTCCTCCTCTTTACCGTAATAATCTCACTTTCCCTATCATCTCCTCCCTCTTCGTCCCCTCCCACTCGCTCCTCCCGTCCACTATTTTCCCTCCCTCTTCGTCCCCATCCCTACTCTTATATCCCTCCTCGTTCCTCCCCTCGCCTTGCCCCCGTCCCTCCTCTCCCTCTCCGTACCCTCGCCATCCTCTTACCCTCTCCCTCCATTTCGCTCTCGCTTGGCACGACCGTCCCCCGTAGGCTCTCCCTCTGCCATCACTCTTACGGCACTCCATCTTGCTCCCGCTTCCCTCATCACATTGCACCGCGTCCCTCCTCTCTCCCTCGCCTGCCTCTTACCCTCTCTTCTCCCCTTCCCTCCTCCTATGCTCCGTCCCCTCCTCTCCTCTACGTACGCCTCGCCCAACTGCCTCTTAACCATCGTCTCGCTCCGGCTTCCTCCCCTTGCCCCGTCCCTCCTCTCCGTCCCCTCCTTACCCTCAGCCATCCTCTTACCGCTCTCCCCTCCCTTACCGCTGCTCACTTGCACCCGTCCTCCTCTCCTCGCCATCCTCTTACCCTCTCTTCTCCCCTTCCCTCTCCTTGCACCCGTCCCTCCTCTCCCTCGCCAATCCTCTACCCTCGTCTTCCCACCTTCCCTCTCACCTTGCTGTCACCGTCCCTCCTCTCCCTCTCGTAGCGCGCTCACGCCATCCTCTTACCGTCTCTCCCTCCCTTCCCTCTCACTTGCAACGCCGTCCCTCCTCTGACCTCGCCATCCTACTTTACCACTTCCTCCATTCTCCCCTTCCCTCCCCTTGCCCCCTCCCTCCTCCCCCTTGTCCCCTCCCTCCTCCCGCTCGTCGGCGGGTCATTAACTTCTTCAGACGACAATGACGAACCACTCATCAGGTGGCGCTGCCGCTGCGGCTGCGGCTTGGTGGGGGTCGAGTGTGTGAGTGTGGGTCGGGGGACACTCCACCGTTAGTCGGTTGTTTATTCAGCGGCTCTCATCTCACAACCTCCTCCGGCGCGACTCAACGACCCGCTTTGTTGTCGCACACACACACACACAGACGCCGACAGGTCGCGGCGTCAAAGCCGGAAAACGCGGCGGCGGCAGTGACGTGACGCGGCGTCAAAAAACGCGGCGTTACGCGCAAGACGCGGCGGTAAAACCGCGGGTGTGCTGCCCGCAATGTTATACCCTGGCGATGACGTCATGTTACAGGTGAGTATAAATCGTAGCGGCCGACGACAGCGATAAAACGATGGCGAATAAAATTCAGTTGATATATAACGACGTATATAATATGTTATCAAATAATGATTTATATGTGAAGATGAGCGAGGGGGGGAGGGGGAGGAAAACGATGGACGACGGGGTGGGGGGTAGGGGGGTATGAATGTGTTTAGTACGTGTAGATGTCGGTCACGGGAATTTATCAATGAAATTACGTCTTATATTTAGTAATATATAGCAATATGTGTGTGTGTGTGTGTGTGTGTGTGTGTGTGTGTGTGTGTGTGCGTGCGTGCGTGCGTGCGTGCGTGCCGTTGCGGTGCGCCTGGCGTGCTGTGTAACGTGTCGTGATGATGCGGAGTGTTTGGGCTACTCTGAAGCTGCGTACTAGAGCGCCCACCCGACAGACAGACAGACACTGAAGAGAGAAGATAGAGAGGAGCCGCGAGAGAGAGAGGAGAGACGAGGCGACGGAGAGAGAGAGGGGAAGAGAAGAAAGAGAGAAAGAGAGAAAGAAGAGAGAGCGAGAGCGCGAGAGAGAGCGCGAGACTCGCTCGCAGGAGAGAGACGAGCACGCATGAGAGATGTGAGAGAGAGCAGAGAGAGCCGGCGGAAGAGGGGAAGATGAGAGAAGAGACGGAGAGAGAGAGAGAGAGAGGGCCCTGCTGAGAGAGGAGAGAGAGAGAGAGAGCGCGCGAAAGAGAGCAGAGAGACGCTGAGAACGATGCGAGAGAGCCAAAAAAAGAGAGAGATCGAGAGCCGCAAAAGACGCATGAGGAGAGAGAAGACTGAGAGAGAGGAGAGAAAAGAAGAGAAGAGGAAGGAGAGAGAGAGAGGAAGAGAATGAGAGAGAGAAGAGGAGATGAGCTAGCAGTAGACGAGATGACGAGAGAGGTGAGAGAGAGAGAGAGAGAGAGAGTAGAGAGCGAGAGAGCACTGATCGGAGCAGAGAAAGAGAGAGAAAAAAGGGGAGACAGACAGAGCGGTCTGATTGACAGAAGAGTGGCAGAGAGAACAGGTCATGTTAGCCAATAAAGTGTAATTCCGATCGAAATAAAACTGTCATCTCGAGCAAATATTCGACCACCCGCTGTGTGCTCTCACGCACTCACTCAACCACACACGCTCTCTCTCTGCTGTCTCTCTCTCGCTCTCTCTTTCTCTCTCTCTCTTTCTCTCGCTCTCTCTCTCTCTCTCTCTCTCTCTCTCTCTCTCTCTCTCTCTCTCTTTCTCGCTCACGCCGCTCTCTTCTCCCTCTCTCTCGCTCTCCTGTCTTTCTTCTCTCTCTCTCTCTCTTCGTCTCTCTCTCTCTCTCCTCTCTCTCTCTCTCTCTCTCTCTCTCTCTCTCTCTCTCTCTTCTCTCTCTCTCTCTCTCTCTCTCTCTCTCTTCTCTCTCTCTCTCTCTCTTCTCTCTCGCTCTGGTACTCTCTCACTCCCGCTTCTCTCTCTATCTCATCTTGTTCTCCCTGCCACTTTCCTCTCCCCTTTCTTTCGCTCCTTTTTCTCCCCGTACTCTCCCCCGCCTCTCACCCTCTCCCCGTACCTCTCTCCCTTCTCTCCCCGCTCTCCTCCCTTTCTCTCCCCGCCTCTCACCCTCTCTCCCTTTCTCCCCCCCCTCTCTCTACCTTCTCCCGTACGTCTCCTGCCCTCTCTCTCTCTGTCACACAACAACCGTCGTCGGACCGCAATACTTTAACGCGTCGGCCGCTGCAGATTGTGAGATTGCTGCTCTCGCTGGCGCGGCGGGGCGGGGGAGCGGGAGCGGTAAACACTGAGCGCCAGCCGCACACGCATCTCGCTCGGTTAGCAGCAGCAGCCAGCCAGCAGCCAGCAGCACGCAGCAGCTAGTAGCAGCAGCAGGCAACGAGAGCAGCAGCAGCCAGTAGCAGCAGCATCACCGCCACCTATCAGCAGCAGCAGCAGCCGCAGCAGTAGCAGCAGCATCACGCCACCATTCGCAGTAGTAGCGGCAGCAGCAGCAGTAGCGAGCAGCGAAGCAGCCCAGTAGCTGTAGCAAAGCAGCAGCGGCGGCGCGGCGAGGCGGGCTCCTCGGGGCTGGCTAAATGTAGCGCGGGTCAGGCCGGGCCGTAATGGTCATTACTCGGGTCGTCCGTTACTGTCCATAACCCGCCTCGATACTTCAATAGCTGCGACTCGCTCTCGCTGCTGCTGCTGCTGCTGCTGCTGCGTGCATGCGTGCATGCCCTGCGTATATATCACCCATGCGAAAGTGTGTTGATTGCAATACGGACGAAAAGGGGCGTCGTTGGGCAAGCTAGGGGGGAAGGAGCGAGGGGCAGGAGACAGGAGGGAGGGAGGGAGGGAGTTTTAGGGAAGCGGGGGAGAGGGAGGGAGGAGGGGAGGGACGGGAGGGAGGGGAGGGAGGGCAGGAGGGGCAGAGGGAGGAGAGGAAGGGTGCAGGGAGGGATGAGAAGGGCCAGGGATGGGGAGGCGAGGGAAGGACGCGCGCGAGAGGATAAGGAGGGGGGAGGGAGGAGGGAGGGAGTGAAAAGTTGGTAGGAGGGAAAGGAGGAGTGAGGACATGGTTTATGTAAATAATAATAATAAAATTAAATATGTATGCTCCCTATGTATATGTATTCACGATGTAAACCAGTTATCTGTTCATACACCTAAGTTATATATATATATATATATTATATCGGAAGTTATAAGATAATTTTATTATCTCTTAATTTTAATTTTATTTAATCAAATTTTATTTGTATTTATTAACTCCGGATATATATATATATGAATATCATCACACAGTTATATATATATATATTATAATCACACAGGTTAACACTACACCCCATACGCACAATAATTAATACAAAATATAACAAACGCAGTTGGCTTGCTACACACGTACAATCACGCACACACACGCGCGCACCAACACGCACGGAACCATACACGCCCGTACAAACTCACACACGCACGCACACACGCCCGTAGAAACTCACGCACACACACGCACGCACCGGGTTACGCACCCAGCTCGGCCACGCCGCGCACGCACAGAAAGTGTTGTAACGAGAGAAGACAACCCAACAAAATCCTGCACAAAATATAAAACAATATGCGACTGTTTCATTCTCGCCCAGGATAAAAAAAAACACACAAAGCAAATTTCACGTGCGGCTAGGTGGGAAGCCAGCAGCTAGCAGCCAGAACGGTTAGCAGCCAGCAGCAGCAGTAGCGTAGCAGCCAGCGAGCTAGTAGGTTAGTAGCAGTGAGACAGCCAGTGAGCAGCCGAGCGGGCAAGCAGTAGCGCAGTAGCCAGTAGCAGTAAGCGAGCAGCGGCAAGTGCAGTATCAGTAGCCGCAGTAGCCAGTAGCAGCTAGCAGCATAGCGAGTAGCGGCAGTAGTTATCGAGCAGTGCCGCGCTCCGAGTAGCTCAGTCAGCAGTAGCAGTAGCGAGTTCGCGTAGGCAGTTAGCGTCACGCAGTCTAGCAGTATCAGCAGTAGCCAGCGAAGCCAGGCAGCAGTATCAGCAGTAGCGGAGCTCAGTTAGCAGCAGTAGCCAGCAGCCAAGGCAGCAGCAGCAGCAGCAGCAGCGAGCCAGCAGTATCAGACAGTAGCATAGTAGCGGTTAGCCAGTAGCAGCAGTGACAGATAACAGCAGATAGCAAGTTCAGCGAGTGAGCAGTGCCAGTGCAGCGCAGCCGTAGTATAGCAAGTAGCAGTAGCAGTAGCAGTGGCAGTAGCAGCTAGCCCACAAGATAGCAGCCAACAGTAGCGGCCGCGCGCAGAGCGCGCGAGCAGCAGTCAGCAGCAGCCAGCAGCATCAGTAGCAGTAGCAATAGCAAGCAGCGTAAGCAGCAGTCAAGCAGCAGCCAGTAGCAGCAGGCAAGCAGCCAGTAGTAGCAGCAGAGTTAGCAGCAAGCAAGCAGCAGCAGCACGCGATTTAGGAGCAGCATGTCTGCGGAGGCTGCGCGTGGTGGCTGCTGGAATTCACAAATCGCGGTGGGATGTGAAATTGCATTGACTGAAGCGTGTTTTTTTAAACAAAGAAGCTGCCGCGCCGAACGCTGCGTGTGTGTGTGTGTGTTCGTGTGTGGTGTTTGTGTCGTGTGTGTGTGTGGTGTGTGATTGTGTGTGTGTGTTGCTGTGGTGTGTTGTATTGTGTGTGTGTGTGTGTGTTGTGTGGTGTGCCTGATGGCCCCCGATGTGTGGGTGTGTAGTGCTGTGGTGTGTGTGTGTGTGTGTGTGCCTGTGCTGTGTGTGTGTTTGTGTGTGCCTGTGCTCGCTCGCGCGCTCGCTCGTGGTGTGCGTGGTGCTGTGCGTTGCTTGTGCGTGCGTGTGCATTCACTCTCTAACGTGAGTAATATGCAAGCAGTCGACTTTCTCCCTCGCCCACTCTTCTCTCCTCTCCTCTCGCTCTCTCTCTCTCTCTTTCTCTACTCATTCTTCTTCTCTATCTCTCTCTCTCTCTCTCTCTCTCCTCTCTCCCTTACGTCGGCTGCGCTCGTATCTCTCTCTTCTCTCTTCTCTCGTCTCTCTTCTCTCTCTCTCTCTCTCTCTCTCTCTCTCTCTCTCTCTCTCTCTCTCTCTCTCTCTCTCTCTCCTCTCGACTCTCTCTCCTCTCTCTCTTCTCTCATCTCTCTTCTTTCTCTCTCTCTACTCTCTCCTCTTCTCTCTCTCTCTCTCTTCTCTCTCCTCTCTCTCTCTCTCTCTCTCTCTCTCTCTCTCTCTCTCTCTCTCTCTCTCTCTCTCTCTCTCTCTCTCTCTCTCTCTCTCTCTCTCTCTCTCTCTCTCCCACCTCGCTGTGTGCTTATGCTAAATGCGAACTTTAGATCTAGTGGCGGGCGGTGTTACAGCTTGTGTCACTGCGGCACGGCAGCGGCAGCAGCAGCAGCTGGTGCCGCTATAGGAAGCGTGGCGCCGCCGCCGCTGCCGACGCGCCCGCCGCCAGCCGTCACCACAGGTGCCGCCAGACGTCGCCCTCCGCACGAGGTGTTTTTGAAAAGTTTTCGAATTCGCCGACGGCTCGCGTGAGTCGTGTCGTCGGCAGGCGCGCCGACACTTACAGTGACGACGCACGCACGCACGCACGCACACGCACGCACGCTGTCGTGTCGGTCGATAGCAGGTGCCGCCAGAGATAGAGAGAGAGAGAGAAGAGCGCGCATATATGGTGAAGGTAACAGCTCCTGTCCGTCAGACGATAGTTAGGTGGCGCCACGCATTACCAGCGCATCGTAAACCAGACGCCGTCTCTCTTCCTTTCTATCTCTCCTTCTATCCCTCTCTTCCTTTTTCTCGCTCTATCTATCTAAATCTATCTCTCTCTCTCTCTATCTATCTATCTAAATCTCTCTCTCTCTCTCTCTCCTTCTATCTCGCTCTCTCACACGCTCCCTCTCTTCCTTTCACTCTCTCCTTCTATCTCTCTCTCACATGCTCCCTCTCTTCCTTTCACTCTCTCCTTCTATCTCTCTCGTTCGCGCTCTCTCTCCTCTCTTCTTCGCTCTTTTTTCATTCTTTCTTTTTAAACGGATTTAGTCTTTTCTGCGTACATGCGTGCGTGCGTGCGTCTGTAAGTGTGCGTGCATCTCTCTCTCTCTCTCTCTCTCTTTCTTCCGCCCCCTCCTCTCTCACTCTCTCTCTCTCTCTCTCTCTCGCATTCCCCCTCTCTCTCTCTTTCTCCGCCCCCCTCTCTCTCTCTCACCCTCTCTTCCTCTCTTTCGTTCTCGCTCACTCGACCATGCGCGTGTTTGTACACGGCTAGCACCCTCCGCCGTGTCGCTCCCTCACTGACTGGCTAAGAGCCTCTCAAGGCTAGTGCGTGCAGGATTTCACAGCTACGGGCAGGGGTTTACGATCGTGCTCGACTCGCTAGGATCGCTAGCGCGAAACACCACCGCTCGCCTAAATCCGTGGGAACGGGCGCGACAAGACGCGGGGCCTACATACACACATATATACACACATACACACACATACACACATGCACGCACGCACGCACGCACGCACGCACGCACGCACGCACACACACACACAT
>NW_014580509.1:0-6982 GCF_000485595.1 Priapulus caudatus
TGCTACAGCTGCTGCTGCTGCTACTGCTGCTGCTGCTGCTGCTACTGCTACTACTACTACTGCTGCTGCTGCTGCTGCTGCTGCTGCTACTGCTGCTACAGCTGCTGCTGCTGCTACTGCTGCTGCTGCTGCTGCTACTGCTGCTGCTGTCGAAGAAACATATACGGTCACAATATGTGAAGATCTCCGCTTTATTGGCGAGTAGAGATTTCGATCATGCATTCAACGCGAGCGCACGTGTGAGAAATATGGCGTATGAGCGCGAGAAGGAAGAAGAGGAGGGGAGCCAGGACGAGAAAGAGAGGGAAANCTCTCTCTCTCTCTCTCTCTCTCTCTCTCTCTCTCTCTCTCTCTCTCTCTCTATGGATGGAATTCAGTCTTCGCAGCCGAAACCAGTTTCGTTATCAATGGAAACTCTTTGTGAGCGACACGGCTCTCTTCCTAACGATGGCTCGAGCAGGCTGGGTTACAGAGGCAGCTATAGTTGGTTGCCGAAGAAGCTATGTCTTGTTTGGAGGTAGTTCTGCGTGGATGCTGCGGTGGTGTGTGTGTGTGTCTGAGAGAGCCGGTGTGACAGCAAGCGGCGCGGCGCGCTCACGCCTCACGTTCACTCGTCACCGTGCGATACATCGTCGCCGCATCGAGCATCCTGAAGCCACACGCGGACACACGGAAGAGGCTGCGCGCGAGCGTGTGTGTATGACGTGCTCTCTCTCTCTCTCTCTCGTCCTCTCTCTCGTCCTCTCTCCCTCGCTCGCGCGTGCTCTCTCTCTCGTCCTCTCTCCCTAGCTCGCGCGTGCTCTCACTCTCGTCCCCTCTCCCTCGCTCGCGCGTGCTCTCTCTATCTCGCTCTTCCTCCGCTACTCTGGGTACAGCCACCGTGACACGGGCCAGGCTATCTCTGCTTCCGTAATTAAGCTACGGGAAGGGCACGCGAGGCTGCAAGCAGGCGCACTGCTGCTGCTGCTGCTGCGGCGGTGGTGGTGGTGGTGGCGCGGGTACCGTATCTCCCCGCACGGACGAGCATCGCTCCTCGACATGGACCGCGCCACGGGAAGGTGGCGACCTTCCCTCACCTGCTGTGCAGACGCCGGAGAGAGGAGGGAGTGTCCTAGTTGAGAAGGAGCAGGAGTAAGAGAGAGAAGGGGAGACGAGAGCAGGAGAGAGAAGAGAGAGAGGAGAGACGAGACGAGGAGATGGAGAGAGATGAGAGAGAGAGAATGCCGGGAGGGATAGAGGAGAGACGAAGAGAGAGAGAAGTGTGATGAACGAGAGAGATAGAGAGAAAGAAGCGGGGAGAAGAGGAGCAGGAGAGAAGGCGGGAGCAGATAGCAGACGAGAAGGGAGATGAGAGATGCAGAGAGAGAGGGAAGAAGAGAGAGAGAGAGAGAAGGGGAGAGAGCAGAGAGAGAGAGAGAATGAGAGAGAGAAGAGAGGGGCGCTCAAACTCAGGAAAATCTGAACATCGCACGCACGTGGAGAGAAGCCTCGCGTCGCTTTTTAGGAAGCGCGGGACGACAATCTGGAATCCATCACGTCTGCTGCACGTCTGCGTGCGCCGTGACGTCATATCACTGGTCGCCGCCATCTTTTGTTCGTCCGGGTCTGGTGTTTTGTGTGGCATGTAATGCGTGAATGGTAAGTTTCATCGCTAGAGCGCTTAGATACGTAAAAATACAGAGTTGATGGTAGAAAGAACATTTAGATCCATGCTATCATCAGCAGTACATCTTTGCCCCTTTCATTCTCTCGCTTCTCTCTCTCTCTCTCTCTCTCTCCTCTTCTGTCTCTCTCTCTCGGCTTCTCGCTCCCTCCTCTCTTCCTCCTTTCTCCATCCCTCTCCCTCCGCTCTGCGCATCCTCTCTCCATCCTGCTCTCCATCCTCTCTCCAACCTCGTCTCCTCCTTGCTCCAAACCTCTCTCCATCTCTCTCCATTCATGGCTCTCCACTCCTTCTCTCCATCCTCTCTCAACCTCTCTCTATCCTCTCTCTATTGTCTCTCTAATCTCGCTCCCTGTCCTCGCCTCCACCTCCTCTATAACTTCCTACCTTCCTACTCTCCCTCCGGCTCTGCCTCCTCGCTAGCCTCCCTCCATTCCCTCTCGCTCCGCCTCTCCTTCCTCCTTCTCTCCCTCTCTCTCCCTCCGGGTCTCCTCCTCCCTCCCTCTTCCTCCTCGCTTCTCTTCTCTCTCCTCCCTCCTCTTTCCTCTCTCCATTCCTCTCTTCCTCCGCTCCTCAATCACTCTATCCCTCCTCGCCCCCTCCTCTCTCCCTACCTCCTCGCGCCCTCCTCTCTCCATCCTCTCTCTCTCCATCCTCTCTTTAATCCTCTATCCTCCTTTCCTCCCTCCTCTGTACCCCCTCTTCTCCCTTCCTTTCTCTATCCCCTCTCCTTCCTCTCTCCATCCTCTCTTCCTCCTACCTCCTCTCCCCCTCCTTTCTCCATCCTCTCTCCCTCCTCTCTCCATCCTCTCTCCCTCCTCTCTCTATCCTCTCTCCCTCCTCTCTCCCTCCTCTCTCCATCCCTCTTCCCTCCCACCTCCTCTCCCTTTTCTCCCTTCTCTCTCCCTTCTCGCTTCCTCTTCTCTCCATTCTCTCTCCCTCCTCCCTCCTCTCTCCCTCCTCCCTCCTCCCTCCCCTCTCTCCGATCCTCTCTCCCTCCTCCCTTCCTTCTCTCCCTCCTCTCTCCCTCCTCTCTCCCTCCTCTCTTCCTCCTCTCTCCTTCCTCTCTCCCTTTTCTCTCCATCCTCTCTCCCTCTTCCCTTCTCTCTCCTTCCTCTCTCCCTCCTCCCTCCTCTCTCCTTCCTCTCTCCCTTCTCTCTCCATCCTCTCTCCCTCCTCCCTCCTCTCTCCCTCCTTTCTCCATCCTCTCTTCCTCCTCTTCTCCTCCTCTCTCCTTCCCTCCTCTCTGCCTCTCTCCCTCCCTCTCTCCCCTCCTTCCTCCTCTCTCCCTCCTCTCTCCCTCCTCTCTCCCTCCTCTTGTCCCTCCTCTTCCCTACCTCTATCCCTCCTCTCTCCTCCCCTCTCCCTCGGCCTCTCTCCTCTTTCCATCCTCTCTTCCTCCTCTCTCCCTCCTCTCTCCCTCCTCCCTCCTCTCTCCCTCCTCTCTCCATCCTCTCTCCCTCCTTCCTCCTCTCTCCCTCCTCTCTCCCTCCTCTCGTCCGCTCCTCTCTCCCTCCTCTCTCCCTCCTTCTATCCCTCCTCTCTCCTCCTCTCTCCCTGCTCTCTCCTCTCTCCATCCCTCCTCTCCCTCCTCCTCTTCACTCTCCTACCGTGTCTCCTCCTATCTTCCTCCTCTCTCCAATCCTCTCTCCTTTCTCCCTCCTCTCCTCGCATCCTCTCTCCTCCTCCCTCCTTTNTGGTGCTGGGAGAGAGAAGAGAAGGGAGGAGGGAGGAGGGAGGAGGGAGAAGAACTGGTGGTGGGAGAGAGAGGAGAAGGGAGGAGGGAGAAGGGCTGGTGGTGGGAGAGAGAGGAGAAGGGAGGAGGGAAGAGGGAGGTGGGCTGGTGGTGGGAGAGAGAGGAGGGAGGAGGGCTGGTAGTGGAGAAGGGAGGAGGGGAGAACTTTTATAGTCAATAGTCAATAACTTTTATAGTTAATAGTCAAGAACTTTTATAATTAATAGTCAATAACTTTTATAGTCAATAGTCAATAACTTTTATAGTCAATAGTCAAGAACTTTCATAGTTAATAGTCAAGAACATTTATAGTCAATAGTTAAGAACTTTCATAGTCAATAGTCAAGAACTTGTATAGTCAATAGTCAAGAACTTTTATAGTCAATAGTTGAGAACTTTTATAGTCAATAGTTAAGAACTTTTATAATTAATAGTCAATAACTTTTATAGTCAATAGTCAAGAACTTTCATAGTCAATAGTTAAGAACTTTCATAGTCAATAGTCAAGAACTTGTATAGTTAATAGTCAATAACTTTTATAGTCAATAGTCAAGAACTTTTATAGTCAATAGTCAAGAACTTTCATAGTTAATAGTCAAGAACTTTTATAGTCAATAGTTAAGAACTTTCATAGTCAATAGTCAAGAACTTGTATAGTCAATAGTTAAGAACTTTTATAGTCAATAGTCAAGAACTTTCATAGTCAATAGTTGAGAACTTTTATAGTCAATAGTTAAGAACTTTCATAGTCAATAGTCAAGAACTTTTATAGTTAATAGTTGAGAACTTTTATAGTCAATAGTTGAGAACTTTTATAGTCAATAGTTAAGAACTTTCATAGTCAATAGTCAAGAACTTTCATAGTCAATAGTCAAGCACTTTCATAGTCAATAGATGAGAACTTTTATGATCAATAGAGGAGAGCTTTTATAAGGACTTTATCTGTAAAGGAAGGACTTTATCTGTAAGGTGAGGACTTTATCTGTAAGGGAAGGACTTTATCTGTAAGGTGTGGACTTTATCTGTAAGGTGTGGACTTTATCTGTAAGGTGTGGACTTTATCTGTAAGGTGTGGACTTTATCTGTAAGGTGTGGACTTTATCTGTAAGGGAAAGACTTTATCTGTAAGGTGTGGACTTTATCTGTAAGGTGTGGACTTTATCGAGAGAGCGCAGGCTTCATCTGTGATGATAAGACTCCTTTACAGATAAAGTCTACACCTTACAGATAAAGTCCTTCCCTTACAGATAAAGTCTTTCCCTTGCAGATAAAGTCCTTCCTTTACAGATGAAGTCCTTCCCTTACAGATAAAGTCCACACTTTACAGATAAAGTCCTCACCTTACAGATAAAGTCCTCACCTTACAGATGAAGTCCTTCCCTTACAGATAAAGTATACACCTTACAGATAAAGTCATTTCCTTACAGATGAAGTCCTTCCCTTACAGATAGAGTATACACCTTACAGATGAAGTCATTTCCTTACAGATAGAGTCCTTCCCTTACAGATAAAGTCCTTCCCTTGCAGATAAAGTCCTTTCCTTGCAGATAAAGTCCACACCTTACAGATAAAGTCCACACCTTACAGATAAAGTCTACACCTTACAGATAAAGTCCTCACCTTACAGATAAAGTCTACACCTTACAGATAAAGTCCACACCTTACAGATAAAGTCCTCACCTTACAGATAAAGTCTACACTTTACAGATAAAGTCCTTCCCTTACAGATAAAGTCTACACCTTACAGATAAAGTCCTTCCCTTGCAGATAAAGTCCTTCCTTTACAGATGAAGTCCTTCCCTTACAGATAAAGTCTACACCTTACAGATAAAGTCATTTCCTTACAGATGAAGTCCTTCCCTTACAGATAGAGTCCTTCCCTTACAGATAAAGTCCTTCCCTTACAGATAGAGTCCTTCCCTTACAGATAAAGTCCTTCCCTTACAGATAAAGTCTACACCTTACAGATAAAGTCCACACCTTACAGATAAAGTCCCCACCTTACAGATAAAGTCTACACCTTACAGATAAAGTCCTTCCCTTACAGATAAAGTCCACACTTTACAGATAAAGTCCACCCTTACAGATAAAGTCCACTCCTTACAGATAAAGTCTTTCCCTTACAGATAAAGTCCTCACCTTACAGATAGAGTCCACACCTTACAGATAAAGTCCACACCTTACAGATAAAGTCCTTTCCTTACAGATAAAGTCCTTCCCTTAAAGATAAAGTTCTTCTCTTACAGATAAAGTCCTTCCCTTACAGATAGAGTCCACCCTTACAGATAAAGACCGCACCTTACAGATGAAGTCCTTCCTTTACAGATAAAGTCTACACCTTACAGATAAAGTCCACACCTTACAGATAAAGTCTACCCTTACAGATAAAGTCCAGCCTTACAACTTTATCTGTAAGGGTGGACTTTATCGGACTTTATCTGTAAGGGTAGACTTTATCTGTAAGGTGTAGACTTTATCTGTAAGGGTGGACTTTATCTGTAAGGTGTAGCCTTTACAGATAAAGTCCACCCTTACAGATAAAGTCCTCTCCTAACAGATAAAGTCCACCCTTACAGATAAAGTCCTCCCTTACAGATGAAGTCCACACCTTACAGATGAAGTCCACACCTTACAGATAAAGTTCTTCCCTTACAGATGAAGTCCTTTCCTTACAGCTAATGTTCACCCCTTACAGATAAAGTCCTCCCTTACAGATGAAGTCCTTTCCTTACAGCTAATATCCACACCTTACAGATAAAGTTCTTCCCTTACAGATGACGGTCTCTACCGAAAGATAATCTCTGTATACTATCAATGAACTTCATTAATGTTCAATAACACCTCCTCCTCATGGATGACACTCACCCCTCACAGATAAAGCCTGTACCTCACAGATGCAGCTTGTACCTCACAGTTGAAGCCTGTACTTCACAGATAAAGCCTGTACCTCACAGATGAAGCCTGTACCTCACAGATTAAGCCTGTACATCACAGATGCAGCCTGTACCTCACAGATAAAGCCTGTACCTCACAGATGAAGCCTGTACCTCACAGATGAAGCCTGTACGTCACAGTTGAAGCCTGTACCTCACAGATGAAGCCTGTACCTCACAGATGCAGCCTGTACCTCACAGATGAAGCCTGTACCTCACAGATGCAGCCTGTACCTCACAGATAAAGCCTGTACCTCACAGATAAAGCCTGTACCTCACAGATGAAGCCTGTAGCTCACAGATGAAGCCTGTACCTCACAGATGAAGCCTGTACCTCACAGATGAAGCCTTACCTCACAGATGAAGCATGTACCTCACAGATGAAGCCTGTACGTCACAGATGAAGCCTGTAGCTCACAGATGAAGCCTGTACCTCACAGATAAAGCCTGTACCTCACAGATGAAGCCTGTACCGCACAGATGAAGCCTGTAGCTCACAGATAAAGCCTGTACCTCACAGATGAAGCCTGTATCTCACAGGTAAAGCCTGTACGTCACAGTTGCAAGCTCATGCAAGTGTGTACCATATCGACGAAACCTGTTTCTTCATTGACGATGCTATATATATATATATATATATATATATCTATG
>NW_014580509.1:7759-8759 GCF_000485595.1 Priapulus caudatus
AGGAGGGAGACAGGTAGGAGAGAGGAGGGAGAGGGGGAGAGGAGGGAGAGAGGAGGGAGGAGGGAGAGAGGAGGGAGAGAGGAGGAAGAGAGGATGGAGAAAGGAGGGAGAGAGGAGGGAGGAGGGAGAGAGGATGGAGAGAGGAGGGAGAGAGGAGGGAGAGAGGAGGGAGAGAGGAGGGAGAGAGGATGGAGGGAGGAGCGAGGAGGCAGAGAGGAGGGAGAGAGGAAGGAGGAAGTATAGAGGAGGGAGCGAGGAGGGAGCGAGGATAGAGAGACAATAGAGAGAGGATAGAGAGAGGTTGGAGAGAGGATGGAGAGAGGATGGAGAGATGATGGAGAGAGGATGGAGAGAGGTTGGAGCAAGAATGGAGAGAGGTTGGAGAGAGGATGGAGAGAGGATGGAGAGAGGATGGAGAGCGGAGGGAGAGAGGATGGAGAAAGGAGGAAGAGAGGAGGGAGCGAGGAAGCAGAGAGAGAGAGACAGAGAGAGAGAGAGAGAGAGAGAGAGAGAGAAGAGAACGAGAGAAGAAGGGGGAAAAGATGTACTGCTGATATAGCATGGATCTAAATGTTCTTTCTACATCAACTCTCGATATTTTTACGTATCTAACGCTCTACGATGAAACCTTACCATTCACGCATTACATCACACAAACACCAGACCCGGACAAAAAAAGATGGCGGCGACCAGTGAATGACGTCACGGCGCACACGTGCAGCAGACGTGATGGATTCCAGATTGTCGTGCGCTTTAAAAACGACGCGAGGCTTCTCTCCACGTGCGTGCGATGTTCAGAGTTCCGAGTTTAGAGCGCCCCTCTCTCTCTCTCTCTCTCTCTCTCTCTCTCTTTCTCTCCCTCTCTCTCTTTCTCTCTCTCTCTCGCTCTCTCTCTCTCTCCCGCTCCCTCTCTCTATTCTGTCGCTCTCTCCCTCGCTCTCTCGCGCTCTCTCTCGCTCTCTCTCTCTCTCCCGCTCCCTCTCTCTATTCTCTCGCTCTC
>NW_014580509.1:11559-13178 GCF_000485595.1 Priapulus caudatus
GTAGTAGTAGTAGTAGTAGTAGTAGTAGTAGTAGTAGTAGTAGTAGTAGTAGTAGTAGTAGTAGTAGTAGTAGTAGTAGTAGTAGTAGTAGTAGTAGTAGTAGTAGTAGTAGTAGTAGTAGTAGTAGTGCCCAGTCTTCTAGCAATAACCCCATACAACTCTCTGCACACACGTACACGCACACGCACACGCGCGCGCGCGCACGTACACACACACACGCACGCACGCACGCACGCACGCACACACACGCACGCACGCACGCACGCACGCACACACACACACACACACACATTACTTCGATTCCCTCGTTTCTTAGCGGTGAACCTGGACTCGGATTTTCGGATCAAACCGGTCCTGGTGTCCGTATCCCTAATCTCTGATCCGTGTCTACAATCGGTTCCGGTTCTAATTTTTCTCGATACTAAATAGATTATCACCGCTTGTTTTTTTTCCAGCGCGAATTTAAAGAATATATCGGATGCATCTTCTCACAAACTTCGACGACTGGAGACCAGGCAAAAAAAAACAGCCGACGGAAGCATTTTTACGGTAGCAAAAAAACTATCGCTGATGCGCCGCCTCCTTTTTTTGCGTTTGTCATTCGCGCGCGCAAAAAACGTTTGGATTCGCTCCACGGGGTGGCGCGCGCGTAGCGGGTTGTGCGCTCGCATCAGCTCGCATATACGATTTCACACTCGCTGTGGAACCATTAGGTGAAATGTTAGAAGCAAAGTTTGCGATGGATGATTGAAATTTGTCAGCTAAAAATACAGGACTCCGCATGAGCGCGTGCGGCGAGCGAAAATACCACGCGTGCTTGGGATTGTATATATATATATTTATTTATATATATACATATGTGCATATTATACCCCATATTATATAGTTATGTACATATGATAGGTATGTACATTATGTATGTATAGTTATACTATATATAGATGTATATATATATATATATGTGTGTGTGTTTGTTGTTGTGTGTGTGTGTGTGGTGTGTTGTGTGTGTGTGTGTGTGTGTGTGTGTGTGTGTGTGTGAGTGTGTGTGTGTGTGTGTGTGAGATGTGTGCGTGTGCGCGTCGCGCCTTGTCTTGTGTGTGGTGTCGTGTGGTGTGTGTGTGTGTGTGTGTGGTGTGTGGTGTTGTGAGTGTGGTGTGTGTGCGCGCGCGGCGCGTGTGTGTGTGTTTGTGTGTGTGTGTGTGTATGTGTGTGTGGGTGTGGTGTTGTGTGTGTGTGTGTGTGTGTTGAGTGTGTGTGTGGTGTGGTGTGTGTGTGGTGGTGTGTGTGTGTGTGGTGTGGTGGAGTGTGGTGCGTGGGAGAGAGCGAGGAGAGAGTATATAGAGGCGAGATGACAAGCGATTCAGCTTAAGGTCGATATAACAGGAGGAGCGAGAAATGCGGGGAGGTGTGTTTTTATGAAGGTGGGGATGTGGGGGGTCCTATACTAAGAGTGATGGAGGGGTCTATCTAAGAGTGATGGGATAGAGTGGGGGGTCTATCTAAGAGTGATGGGATAAGGGTGGAGGGTGCTATGCTAAGAGGTGATGGGGATATGGGTGGGGGGGTGCTATCTAAGAGTGATGGGATAGGTGGAGGGTGCTATGCTAAGAGGTGATGGG
>NW_014580509.1:14079-15616 GCF_000485595.1 Priapulus caudatus
GTGTGTGTGTGCGTGCGCGCGCGTGTGTGTGTGCGTGTGTGTGTGCATGTAAATAATACGATATGAGTAGGATATACATGTTTGTCATATATAACATTACATAATGTTTAGTAAAATTGTACTTTTCATGCTCAAGGCCTACAGCTACTACTATGTTTACCTTTATTTATGAACTTCTTGTAACGAAGTATAACTAGTACGCTCATATATGCACTACTTTGTAAAACTGTTTATGCCATTTACCTGTTTGTACCATCACTGAACTAAGTTACCATCACAGTGTTGTAGATATTCTGTATAACGTATAATATAATGTAATGTACATATGTGTTTCTGGAAATAAAGGATATTATAAAATATAAAAACTGTAAACACCTATATGTTTTATATGTAAATTACATTACATTACAGGCGAAACTGCCAAAATGTCGCCACAACGAAAGCTGCTTATCACGGATTATGTTATACTGTATGTCACACGACATCTGTTTATCTGCACTCGCAGCCGTGGCGCGGGTCAGAGCCCACTACTAATTTGCGAGTTGCAAATCCCTGCCGAACTCCGCCAACAGGGTGGAACAAAGTGAGATACACTCCTGATATTATTATACAAGTATGACTAGTCGAGATTATGATTAATCCCTGTTAGTGTTTTTTTGCTTATGGTTATACATAAATGGGATTTGTTTCATTATTATGATGCGAAGTAGCTGATCGATGTATTATGTAAAGGTGTCCTCATGCTGGCCCTTTTGTCCTTAACACAGTATATGTTTACAAAGAGCATAAGTACACAGTTGCAATAACTTTCGTTTGTTTCATGTATGAAAAATCTGCTTTTTATTTGTCCCAAAGTGACCAAAGATTTTGAATAAATAGTTTGGTTCAGTCATATTTTACTGCATGAACGCAAGGTGCTTTCGCTGAAAAATTCTGCACTGCCACGGTGCATTGAGCAAAAATGTTTTTCACTCGATCCTTCAGACCGTGTCCTCAGGAAATGTCTAAAATCTGCCCTTTGCCCTACTGGCATTTGACCTGTGACCTCGGCACAGTGATGGCTTTTCTCACCATGACGCTATATACCGATTATCAAGAGCATTTTTGTCAAGCCGTTTAGATTTGTACCACAATTCCGCATTTCCTCCCTGAAATTAATCTCCACACTAGGGCGTAAAGTTAGATCTCATCTGTTATGTTCAAACAGTTAAGTTTTGAAAAGTTGAATAGACTATGTCGATTATACTTACCCTTGGCGAAAGCATGCGAAATTCCCGTGGGCGCGGCATGTATGGAGCGTACGCAAAATAACGCATTAGGCAGGCAAATTGGCATATTTCTTCTGTCCACCAACCTCTATAAATGTTCAAAGCGCTTACGTTATAGACCGCAAGGCGGCAAACGTTTCAACATTTGACCCGTAGCGTCCGCGTGGGGCAATGCGAATATGCATCTTGCATACACTGACGATTTTATGAAGACAAGTTGGCGTTTTCCTTCTTTCTACATTCCTTGCTATATAAGTTCAAAGCCTTTA
>NW_014580509.1:16248-16635 GCF_000485595.1 Priapulus caudatus
TCGCTGCCGATCGCTTCCAGTTGCTCGAAATCCAGTTGCTTCCAGTCGAGTCGGCTCGCAAGCCCGACATAAGCCTTCCTTAAGCGCTGCTCACGTCTTAAGGCGGATGATAGAGATGTACTTCCGGATGCCCTGTCACCGGCTAGTCGATTTAGGGGGAGGTGGGAAAATCTTCTTGCCCGCAGACTGCAGACGAAGTCGCTGGGTGCAGCGAACATGGCTTAACGGCCCGCTTGCCGAATAATTTGTCGTGATTGACTACGGTAATCTCCTATAGTGCATCCGCATCCTGTAATATATGGCGGACAAGTGTGTGTGTGTGTGTGTGTGTGTGTGTGTGTGTGTGTGTGTGTGTGTGTGTGTGTGTGTGTGTGTGTGTGTGTGTGT
>NW_014580510.1:0-13412 GCF_000485595.1 Priapulus caudatus
GTGTATCACTAATATAGAAACTGAAAAACCCATTATTAAAATAGTAAAATGCATATATAATGGTGCCCTAGTAAACATCGCTAAGTTGTCATTGTATGACGACATTCAAGTTATGTGCACTTTATGGTTGTGTCCGAGCTAAAGCGTTGCACCGTGGCATGAGTCCACCGTGAGCTGACACAAGCTACGTGCGTTACGTGCTCAGAGGTCCACTAAGTAGCAGTGCTATTCGCGTCACATACACTGCATTAGTGCATCAGCGGTTTACACTGCGTCAAGTGCAACGAGATCATAGTCATAAGTGAATGCGTTGAGTAGCCTTCAGTCGCCAGAGTCGGCATAGCTGAGTATTGGCACACCATTACAATCGACAAGTCTTCCATAGTGCAGTAGTGGACTGTCGACCTCGAAGCGAGTCTATTGGTGTCCGCACAAAACAGATGTGCATAGTATGTCCTGACATAATGTTATCTTACTGAGTTTAAGTGCACGCGTGCATAGTAGCATACTTGCATATGTGGCATGGTGCAATTGTGCCTCGCGCAACCGGTTTACGAGCCTACTTGTTCCACTAGTATGCAAACTAGCACTATTTAACAGCGTATTAAGAACTAATGAGCTATTAAAAATTACCGCATATAATTATAGTGCCACAAATTAAATCACACAAACTAATTGCAGTTACTAATAGAATCATACTTGACATATGTTCCGGGAATAGCGTTGAGTCTCGTCATGAAAACAACAGGATCAATTATGTATAGGCAGCAAAAGAGAAGAAAAGAGAGAGGGGAGAGAGAAGTTAAGGCACAGATAGCACGCGCGGATAAACGAACCAAGCGAAGCGGTGGTGCGAAGATAGAGGGAAGAGGATGGATGCACAAGAGGAAAGGTGAGACGGGGAAAGAGTGGAAAATAGGTGCCATAGTGTCGAGAGAAAAGATAGAGTCAAAGAGAGATGAGAAGGATGCGAGAGAGAAGTTGTCAAGTGAGCATAGCACGAGCTAGTAGTGCAAGACCGAGAGCGAGATAAGAGACAAGAGAGGGAAGAAGCAAGGAAACCAAAGAGAGAGGAAGAAGCACGAGTAAAGAATAGCGAGTAAGTGCAGAGAAAGTAAAGTACACAGATGACAGCGAGGAAAAGCAAAGTGAGTAGCGAGATATAGATCAAGATAAAGACGCAGAAGAGCGATGGCAAAAATACACGACATATCAAAGTGCGACGATCGTGGAGTGAAGAAGTAGCATAGTGACAACTAGTGCAATATCATTGTGCATGGTGCATAGGCATGGTCATTAGGTGGCAAAGTTCATAGTGTAATAGTGCATATTGGCAATAGTGCAATAGTGCATACGTATACTCCATATGTGCATGGTGTATATGGCATAGTACATAGTGGCATAGTTGCAGAGAGCGAAACGACTAGTGCGAGGAGAGGGACGAGAAAGAGACAGAGTCAGAGTGAAGAGAAGAAGATGAGCAAGATAGTGGAGAAGAGCGAAGAGAGAGAGAGGAAAGAGAGAAGAGAAAGAGACAGAGCGGGAGAGCAAGCGAGAGATAGAGAGAGAGAGCCGAAGCGAGAAAAGGAACAGAAAATGAGAGCGAAGCGAGAGAGGGAAGCGAGAAAACTAGTGAAAGAAAGTAAGTGCAATGGAGGAGAGTGGCAAGGAGATGCAAGTGCGAAGATGAAGACATGACCGTGCAAAAAGAGTATAAGTGAGCGAAAGTGAGACAGAGTGCAGTTGAGAGCAAGCTATTGCAGAGAGTAAGGAGATGAGCACGAAAGAAGAGAGAGATAGAGGAGGCGAGAGGGATGAAGAGGAGAGCAACTGAGAGAGAAGACAGTTAGGATGCAGAGAGTTAGAGGCAAGAACGATGAGAGTGAGGCAGAGAGAGATGAGAGAGCAGATGAGTGAGAGAGAGAGAGAGAAGAGAGAGATGAGAGGAGAGAGAGTATGCACGATGAGAATGAGAGCGATGCGCATAGAATGGCATGAGATGCATATGAGTGCATAATGCATGAAAGTGCAATAAGTGCATATAATGCATGAGAATGCACAGTGCACAGTAGTGCAGGAGTGATAACACGGTAAAGGTGCATGAGGTAGGCAGAGTGGCATAGTGAATAGTGCATAGGCAGGAGGAGAGAGATGAAGCAGAGCAATAGTGCATACTGCATACGCAGATAGGTGAGCAAAGAGATGGTGCAAGAGAGAGAGAGAGTGAGAGAACTAGTCGTGCATCATGCGCCATAGTCGCGCATCATGGTGCAATCCTATTGGGTGCATCCTCATCTCAGCATAAATCATTGGTGATAGTCCATACTGCATAGTGCATAGTGCATAGTGGCAGCCTTCCGCGTGCGCGAGCCATCTTCCTGTTTGCCAATCAGTGTCACCACGTACTTTCTATCACTTGTTCATCACTTCAGTTCTATTTAGTCATATTGGCATAGTGCATAGCGCATAGTGGCATAGTGCACTGCTAGTGCATAAGGTGCATATGCATGGTGGGCAGCATAGTGTGCACGTAGTGGGCAAATAGTGCATAATGGCATTAGTGCACTAGTGCACTACACTCTTCTAAACCTGTAATGCATAGGCAAATGAGTGCATAAGTGCATAGTGCATTGTAGTTGCAGGTATTGGCACTAGCGCGAATAGTGCATACGTGCAGTAGTGCATAGTGCATTCTAATCTATCTGCATATGTGCATAGTGCCACAGAGCAATAGTGCATAGTGCATAAGTGGCATAGTGCATAGTGCAATAGTGACTCCACGTGAGGCATAGCGTGCATAATGCAGTGAGTGCACTAAGCATGATTCAATATATTGCAAATAATAGCAATAATAGTCATAGTGCATAGTGCAGAGTGAGCTAATTACACTGTATGTGCTAGTGCATCTAAGAGTGCAATAGTGAGAGCTCATGTGCAGGTAAGTGGCAATCACGTGCATACTAAGGCATACTGCATATTGCAATGTGTCAATTATCACCTACTAGTCGTCAGTAGTGCAGGCGTACGTGCACGTGGTGCATTGGGCATGTCCCATGGTCAAGCTATAGTGCCATAGTGCACACACCTCACTCCATAGTGCACTAGTCATCGAAATGGTGGGCAGCCACACATGTAGCGCATAGTGCATAAAGTGCATAAGTGCAATATTGCATAGTGCAATAGCGCAAAGTGCATACGATGGCAACACTAAGTGCATAAGTGTGGCACTAGTCCATACTGACATATGCACTTAAGTGCGCAATCAGTGCATCGTGCATCGTGCATAGTGCTATATACTACCTGTAGTTTCATGAGGCTTCAGTAGTGCAAACTAGTGTATATATGCGCATAGGGGCATAACTAGCTGCATTAATGGTGCATAATGCATCTTCAGTGCAAATAGTGCATACACTTGTAGAGTGGCATAGTGCAAGAGTGCACCTAGTGCATAGTGCATAGTGCATAGTGCATAGCGCATATGTCAGACAGAGTGTCATAAAGCGCACAGTGCAATCAGTGCCAGTTAGTGCATAGTGGATAGTGACCATAGTGCATAGAGCATAGTAAGAGTGTGCATGTTGGATCGCACGAAGTGCGATTTAGTGCATTATCTTGCAATTATCATAGTACATAGTGCATCGTGCACGTAGTGTTGTCGTGCATGGTGCAGTGACAACTGTAGCGGCGATAGTGCATTAGTCGCAGTAGTGGGCTATCTAGTGGATCGTAGGACAACTCGTGGCATAAGTGCAAATAGTGGCATAGTGCATTAGTTAATGCATAATGCAGTAAGTGCATAATGCACTATATTGCAACTAGTGGCCATAATAGCTTATGCAGAATTGGGCAATACACGTAGTGCATAAGTGCAGAGTGCATAGTGAAATAGATAGCACAGGCACAAGTGCATTAAACTGCAAATAACGCATTAGGCACATGGTGGCATAGATGAATAGTGGCATATGCTATGATAGTGTCTATCTGGTATGCCATGGGTACCAGGTGACAGACTGTTGCGCATAGAGTGCCATTTTTGACAAGGCACCAATCATAGTGGCATAGGAAGCAGAGTGGCATGTGCATGTGCATATACACTGTAGCGCAAATGCATAGTGGCATATTTGCAAGTGCATAGCGCATAGTGCATAGGCATAGTGCAATAGTGGCATGGTGGCATAGTCCATACTGCAATAGTGCAAATCGTAAAGTTATGGCATGAGGCATAGTGCATCGGAGCATGTGCAAATAGTGGCATTGACACTGTATGCAGAGTGCAGAGTGCATAGTCATAGTGGCATAGTGCATAGTGCAATTAATGCATAGTGCGTAGTGAGCATAACACACTGTAGTGCATAGTGAAGAGGCATAGTGCATAAGTGGCAAAGACGCAATAGTGCACTAGTGCATCATAAGTGCAGACGTAGTGCATGTTAGGCATAGTGTATGGGCATCGGTTAGCATATGCACTAGTGCATGGTGGCATGTGCAGTAGTGCCACTATGCATAGAGCCATAGTGCATTTAGTGGCATAGTGCATAGTGCATAGTGCATGTCTGCGGTGCATGGTCATACACTGTAGGCATAGTGCAAGTGCACTTAGTGCAAATAATTGCACATCAGGGTGCAGCTAGGCGCATAGGCTCAGCATAGTGCATTAGTGCATGGTGCGCAAATCTAAGTCCCTATACTGCAAATAGATGGCAGATAGTGCAAGGGCAATCGAGTGCATCGTGCGAAGTGCATACACTGAGGACTTGCAGACGTCCGACAGAGCGCATATAGTGTAGTAGGCGCATACAGTGGCAATTTACGTCCGCATCAGCTGCATAATGCATATGCAGTAGTGCATACACTGAGTAAGCAAAGTGCAGGAGTGAGCAAGTGCATATAGTGCAATGAGTGCTATAGGCATATAGGCGCAGTAGTGCCATAGTCGGCAAACCTAGAACGCACTAAGTGCACAGTGCCATAGTGACACCCGCAGTGCATAGTGGGCAGAGTAGAGCATAGTCCCAATCAGTGACCCCATCCAGTAGCAAATAAGTGCACCTACTGCATAGTGCATAAGTGCATAGTGCAGCGGCATCAGCGAGAGAGTGCATATAGGTGGCAGTTACACTGTAAGCGACATAGCCTGCATAAGTGCATGAAGTGAGCATATGGATCGGCATTTCGTGATAGCTGCAATAATAGTGCATCATTAGGCCAGAACTATTAAATTCATAACATACAAGAAATAGTCCCATTATACATAAATGCATAGTCACATGGAAAGACCATATAAGGGCAACAGATAAAGGCACCTACAACTGTAAAGTAGCCAATAGTGACAGAAGAAGGAGTGTATTAAGTGAAATACATAGAGATGCATATAGTGTCACCATAGAATGTCAGAGTAAATCAGATCACGCGTCACAAGAGCATACTAGCAATCGGATTCACCAAATAGAGGAAGGGTGTTTGGTGAGCCATAGTGCAATAGTGCAGATAGATGCAATGGGCATAATGTGCAGACATGGTGGACTATTAGATAAAGGGTAGCAACAACAATAGGTGCAATCTAGTCTGCAAAAGCGGAAAAAATACGTGCCATAAGTCCATCAGTGGCGACTATAATGTGCCAGTGGCACTACAAGCTGATAAAAGCGCCATAACTGCAGCTTAGCATATTGGCAACAGGTGCATCAGGCGCAATTAGTGCATAGTGCATAGTGGAAAATATGGCAGTCCACCTGGCTGCATAGTCCATACTGCAATAGTGCATAGTGGCATAGTGCATTAGCGCAATTCGTGCAACGTGCATAGTGCAATAACACTGTACAGCACGAGGTGCAGAGTGCATCAGTGCATCAGTGCAAAATGAACTAGTTATAGAGCAACTAGGCATAAGCATAGTGCGTAGTGGCATACACAGGTATGTGCATAGTCAAGAGTGCAGATAGTGCACTAGTGCCATAAGCGCATGAAGTGCAGTAGATGCATAGTGCGATAGTGCAGTAGTGCGAGTAGTGCATCACAGCAATATAGTGACCATGATGGCCATGTTACACGGATTGCGTGAGTGCATACGGTGCATGGTGCACTAGTGCATAGTGCATACGATGCATAGTGCACTAGTGCAAATAGTGCATAGTCCGGACACTCACCGAATCAGAACCTACCGATCGTAGCGTATAGAAAAACAAACAAAAAACCGATCACCAATCCACATACCAAGTGTCAATCAGCCTCACCATTCAGATTTGTAGAATATTACTCTTAGCACAATCACAAGATCCATCCCGACGGAATTCCGCCTCTTACCAGCATGTTGGCCTCGAGCCCCACGAATAACATTCTATGCGAATGTGTCGTCATATTTATTAATCACGAAGATATTTTTATTCGATTATACACCATCATATTTATTATATATTATAATATACCCTATTATATATATATATATATATATATGATATATAAGCGTCTACAAACAAACATCAACATAATAGCATAAAATTACTGTCAATGCTCACAAATAATGCTGTGACTGAAATTTGAAGTGTTTTTGTGATACGATGTCTCATTCAAATCAGAAAAGCTATGTATACAACCAGACACACGACCCACCATTATAGGCTTGGACGCAGTTGCCTGTTATCCGTACGGTTTCTCCATATAGGCTCGAATGCGATCTTACTGTCAACGCTATACGTCGTAAGCATTTAACAGTCTAGTCGTAAGTTTTGGCATATCTTAGCATTAACTTAGCATACATTTACGGATGTTGTCTGACAACGGGTCACGCCGTCCTTTGAAAAAGCTAAATGATGAAAAAACCTATGTAAGACTGCAACTCTTGTTTCTGCACCAACAGGCCAGTTTTCTAACTTAAAAACACAATCAAGTAATCGCCCCACACCACACTAATACTTAGCGAAAAAAATATGTATGGGCCGGCGATTTTACTGTGTAAATATAAAGTTGGAAATCAGATCAACCGAACAAAAATAGGAGAATCAACAGTTACTATATTGATTACTATATATTTAGTAGACGGGAGACAGCGGTGCGGCCATTATTTTCCCCGGCAGTTTATCTGTCCCGCTGTTTACACCTATAGACATCTAAACGTGGGTTGATATTATTGATGTGCTAAAACTTTATTAATGTGAATGATAAAGGTATACATTAATAGAATAAAACTATTTGGGTTAAGCGCATTCTTTTCACTGACTATACCCCTATGTATGTTTGCTATACTTATGGTTATATTGTACACAGTTTCCAGATATCTGCGGGCCGGCGCAGCCGCAATGAACCGGGCCAACGGAGATTGCACATGACACAACTAACCGACCCATGAGAAAAAAAGGCATCACACACACAGCACACACTCACGCACTCACTGACACGTACCACATATTAAGGTACGCCCACAAAGCAGGCATCCCCCCCGGGCACCGCCGATGGCACACACTTGTCACGCACTCCACTTGACACGTACGCACATCACACACAGTACACGTACGTCAGCAACACACACACAAGGGCGCCGCACACATACACACACGCACACCACACAAAGAGGCACGACGACACACACAACACACACACACACACACACAACGTACGCACACGCACAAAGACACTCACGCACACGACTGACACAGCTCACACTCCACAGACACCACACACCTACAACACCACGCACACGACAACTGGGATCCATCGGGGCTCCGACAGCACAGACGACACACCATACACACAACAACACACACACACAACACACACTGACATCACACATTCACACAGACACACACCTCCACCCACACACACACACACCACACACACACTGCCACATACACAAGATGCACGTCTCGGGCCCACACACACACACAACACACGACACGCACACATACAGCATCACACATTCACGACCACATACCAGACACACACACGCGGCACACACACACACAACACACACCCACCAAAGACACGCACACTGACACAGTACACACACACACCACATACACACACACACACACACCACACACAACGCCGCCAACACACACACATAACACGATCCACCACACACACTTCCGGCACAATTCACCGTCAGGTTATTAGGCTATTTCAAGTTTGTAACCTCCAACTGAACACATCACACACACGACACACACCACACACATGAGCCACACATAACAACACATCCAACACACACACAGCACAGACACACACACCGCCACCACATAATACGCAACAGACCACACACACACTAAGAGCCACACGCACACAACTCAATCACACACACACACAAACCACGCGCGCTGGCGCGCGCAACACACACGCACACAAACATGCCGGACGTAAACACACATTCAGATAACACTAACCACACACACAGCACAACACACAGCACAGACAACACACAGCCGCGACCACACACGAACACACACACGTGTACACCACACACACACCCACACACACACACAACACACGAACACACACAACAAACACACACAAACAGCCATCACGGTTACGGTATCCACGTACACTACACACAACGCAGCTCTACGATATTCGGTAATATTTCCCTGAATTATGTGACATGCCAGCGGAATTAGAGTAATAAAATATTTTGTAACGCCGAGTAATAATCATCAAAACAGCATCTAGTGCTTCCCATCACTGTGTGTGTTGTGAGTGATGGTGTGTGTGTGTGTGTCGTGTTGTGTGTGTTGTGTGTGTGCGTGTGTGTGTATGTGTGTGCGTGTGGTGGTGAGCGTGTGTGTGTGTGTGTGTGTGTGTGTGTGTGTGTGGTGATGTGTGTGTGTAGTGTGTGTGTGTGTGTGTGTGTGGTGCGGGTGTGGCGGGTGTGTGTGTGTGTGTCGTGTGTGTGTGTGTTGTGTGTTGTGTAGTGTGTGCTCGTGTGGTGTGTGTGTGTGTCGTGTGTGCGCCCCCCCCCGTGTGTGGCGTGTGTGGTGTGCTGTGTGATGTGTGTGCGTGTTAGTGTGTGGTGCTGAGCGTGTGTAGCGTGTAGTGTGTGTGCGTGAGTTTTTGAGTCGTGCTGTGGTGTGTGTGTGTTGTAGTGTGTGTGTGTGTGTGTGTGCGTGTGTGCGTGTGTGCGGGGTGTTGTGTGTGATGTGATGGTGTGGTGTGTGGTGTGCTGCGTGTGTGAAGCGTGTGTGTATGTGGTGTTTTGTGGTGTGTGCGTGCGGTGTGGTGATTGTGGGTGTGAATGTTGGTGGTGTGTGTGTGAAGCGTGTGTGTGTGTTGTGGTGTGGATGTGGTGTGTCGTGTGGTGTGTGTGTGGCGTAGCGTGTGTGGTGTGAGCGTGTTGTGAGTGTTGTGTGTTGTGTGTGTGTGTGTGCGTGGTGGTGAGATGTTGTGTGTAATGTGTGAAGTGTGTGTGGTGTTGTGTGTGTTGGTGTGTGTGTGTGTGTGTGTGGTGTGTGTGTGAGTGTTGTGGGTGTGCAGTGTTTTGATGTGTTGTGGTGGATGTGTGCTGTTTGGGTGTGTGTTTGTGTTTGTGTTGGTGGGTGTGTGTGGTGTGTGTGTGTGTGTGTGTAGTGCGCGCGTGTGTGTGAGCGTAGTGTGTGTGTGTGTGTGTGTGGTTTGTGTTGTGATGCTGTGTGTGTGTGTTGTGTGTTGTCAGTGTGTGTTGTGGTGTGTGTGTGTGGTGTGTGTGTGTAGGGTGTGTGTGTGTGTGTATCTAGTATATCGTAATGTGTGTCTGTCTCTGTGTGTGTATGCATGTGTCTGTCTGTCCTGTGTGTCTTGTCTGTGTATGTGTGTGTGCGTTGCGTGCCGGGTGGTGTGTGTGTGTGTAATGGTGTGAGTGTGTGTGAGCATGGTGTCTGTGGTGTGTGACGTGTGTGTATGTGATAAGTGTGTTGCATGCATGTAGGCGGCAGTGTATGCCGTGGCATGAGTGTTGTGCGTGTGGTGCGTGGTACGTTGTGGGTGTGTGTGGTGTTGTGTTGTGTTGTGTGTGTGTGGTGATGTGTGTGTGTGTGTGCTTGTGTGTTGTTGTTGGTGTGTGTGGGTGTGTGGTGTGTGTGTGGTGTGTGGTGTTGGACGACGTGTATGGGGAAATGGGTTGCCGTTACGATATGACAGTTCTTTCCGGGTCTTAGGCGTGTTTGTTGTTATTGCAACCGCGCAGGTACGAACGCGACGCCGTAAATTGCTTTGTTGTTTAGCTTCTTTGCAATGTCTGTTGTCTGGAGGCGGCGCCTGATAATATATTATATATAGCGTTTGAACGTCGGCTACAAAATTTTCTCTGCTTTATAAGAGGCCGACGCCTTGTTGCTTACGCCTGGACATTCACAAAACAAGGAATGGACAAACATCACGCTTTACACATAGATACACTCACACACACACTACACATCACACACACACACACACACACACACTACACACTCACAACAGCTACAACAAACACACACACGACACACACACCACTACACGAGCACCGCTCGCTACACACGCGCAGCAACACAGCGACACATCCACAACACCACTCACACACACCACACACACACCAACAACAGCACAGCACACACGCACGCGCCACAGGACGCAGCACGGCACACCGACAAGAGCGGGTCCGCACGGACCCTTAACGCACACCACACTCGCCACACGCACCACTCACACACACACATCACAACAGACACACACTATCACACACACCACACACACACACTGCACTCAACACATACACACACACCACACAGCACAACAACAACGACAACACACGGGACACAACACACACACACCACTCACACACACATCACACACACACAGGCACACACATAACTAACAGATACGGTGCTTGTCACCGGTAGTAGCGTCCTTCCTGATCATGCATGGCGATAAATTTGTACACGTCGACTGCCTATGACGGCTGCTGCCACCTTGGTGCGGTATTTACTACGCCCCTAGTATTGAACATACAGATCCTCGCTCCGCTCCGCCTCTATCTCTCTCATTCTCGTATATCTTCATTCCTCATATATCTCATCATTCTCTATATTTCTCATTCTCTATATCTTCTCATCTCCTCTATATCTCGTGCATTTCTCTATAATCTTCTGCTCCTCGTCTAATGTGTGTGTGTTCTCTCGTCTCTCTCTTCTCTCTCTTCTCTCTCCTCGTCTCATCTCTCTCTCTTTCTCTGCTTCGTTATATATATATATATATATATATATATATATATATATATATATCGGCTACATGTGTGTCTAACAACTATTGATTTTTTGAAGCCACTTTCTAAGTCACGACGAGTCGCGGCGTGTCATATATATCACGCACGTAATATATAGAGCAGAACTAGCGAGGATTAAGTACACAGCAGTTGGTTTACTCTTTGTCTCTATAACTTGAGCCGCTTAGCGTTGAAGCGTTGATAATTATGCTGGACAGATACCATAGCTTATTAATGAGAAATAATTCATTAATCAGAGATGTCCGATCAGCTGAGCAGAGAGACAGACAAGTTTCGAAACATCAAAAAAAAAATCGCCAGTAGTAATAAGAAAACAATTGCAGCCGTGCAGTTTGTGAAAGAAGAAGTTTTTATGGTTTGCACATTTCACGATTGATAATTGCTGTACGGGAAATGATGGCAGACGGACAACTGAAGAGCATTTGTACATTCTACACACACACGTGACTGACACGTGATCCTGTCCGACAAATTTTCTCGTTTCGTCATGCACGATAATGACGTCATGCACGATAATGACGTCATGCACGATAATCACTTATTCGTTTGAACTCGATTACAATCTAGGAGCTAACCGGAATAATAATAATAATAATAATAATAATAATAATGATGATGACTAGCTGTGTCTATAATAGCGCGGTGCGTGTTTACTGGTGACATGTCGCGTCTATGAATGTCACCAGTAAGTGATGTTTAACTGGCTGTAAGCTTCTATACAGAGACGTAAGGTCACGTGAGCTTAAAATCAGCATAAATTGCACGTATACAGGTGAGGGAAACGACGTCGGCAAAGAATGACAAACACAAGGTCATCATCAGATGTCGTCGGCTACAGTACGTCGGTATCACGGTCGCACGTCGCGCCCCCTACGTTACACGTTTCTCCAATGTCGTCGGCTGTCGTATGTCGTCGGCTGTTTATTATAGAGGGCGCCACCGTGCCTGGTAGCGACCGACGACGGTAGCGGTGAATTATAGAACAACTATATTCAACTATTATAACCTTGACATCCGTTCGATTTATTATTTTTCACACATATTTTTTTTTGCTCTTCGCGCTTTTCGTCTTTTTAACAGACTGCAACGAGCGACGGTCACGTGACACGCCTATCTAATAGAACAAATGATTGTTCGCGCTAAACGAGCGTGGCGCACTCTGGCGGGAGGCAGGGATCAGCAGGGATGCGATGCACTGGAAACGTCCGACATCTAGTCTCTTGTTAATGCGGTAGAAATCTGCGACTGCAAATCACGAAAGGTCAGCAAGAGGTTAGAGAGACGACATCCAGTACCACCGCCATCTAGCGGCCTAGACAGATTAGGTTTCTTATCCTTTGCTATGGCTGTTAACGTAGCACCAAATAATACGATTAATCTATATAAATCATTACTTTATTTTTTTTGTCTGAGTTCAAGAGTTCGCGATCCATAATTATTATATCAAAGGAAACTAATTAGATGAAATTACCATGCCTTGGGGTGGGAGTCGGACCATACCATGGCATAGCTTAGGGTGGGGGTCGGAGGTTGGGGCATACCTTAGGGTGGGGGTCGGAGAATGGGCATACCTTAGGGTGGGGGTCGGAGGTTGGGCATACCTTAGGGAAGGGGTCGGGGCGTGGCATACCTTTGGGTGGGAGTTGAGGGTGAGTAGTGAGGGGGTCGGGGCGCGGCATACCTTAGGGTGGGGGTCGGAAGACGGGCATACCTTAGGGTGCGGGGTCGAAGGGTGGGTCATAATTTAGGGTGGGGTCGGAGAATGGGCATATCTTAGGAAAGGGGGTTGGGGCGTGGCATACCTTTGGGTGGGGTTGAGGGTGAGTAGTGAGGGTGAGTGTTCAGCGCTTTCCGGGGCCGGACGCGTAGCTGGCTGCGTTGAGACCGAGTAGGTGCTTAGCCAGCTGGTTGCCTGCGTAGCCTCGCTGGAATCCCATATCAAAGTCTCGCTTGCTCCTGCAACACACACGCACAACACGTCACCTAATCTCCTCCTCCCGTGCATCTCAAAGTATGAGGAGGTGGGAGGGTGGGAGAGAGGTGAGGGATGATAGGAGGATGGGAGAGGGGGATGCTGGGAGGATGGGTGAGGGATGCTGGGAGGATGGGAGGGGGGGATGCTGGGAGGATGGGTGAGGGATGCTGGGAGGATGGGAGAGGGGGATGCTGGGAGGATGGGTGAGGGATGCTG
>NW_014580510.1:13573-14276 GCF_000485595.1 Priapulus caudatus
TGGGAGGATGGGTGAGGGATGCTGGGAGGATGGGAGAGGGGATGCTGGGAGGATGGGTGGGAGAGGGGTGAGGGATGCTGGGAGGATGGGAGAGGGAGATGCTGGGAGGATGGGTGAGGGGTGAGGGATGCTGGGAGGATGGGAGAGGGAGATGCTGGGAGGATGGGTGAAGGGTGAGGGATGCTGGGAGGATGGGAGAGGGCACAGAGCCTGAAAATACGTTAATGCAACCCAAAACCTCAAAACAACCAGATAAAGAGTTTAATTAGGAAAATTTACGCCGCCTAGCATATACGATGCAATGATTTAACATCTCCACGAAAATCTCACGGTTTTTAAACTCAGGCGACTTAGAGTGAACATTCTAGATTCATCGTTTTACAAAAAGACCCAGGCTGCTAAATAACAACAATCTATATATAGATATAGAGATCATTAATCGCCAATAGATGGCGCTGCGGCTACTACTCACTTCTCCATCGTTTGGCTCTTGAGTTCGCTCAGTAGTTCTTCAAGAGCCCGGATGGTGTGCGTGGGATCTGATAGTTCAACTTCCCGCTTTGACCTATATAATAGAATATCGGATGTGTCACCGGAAGTAGCTGTTGACCCGGTTGCAGGCGTCGCTTGTCGGAAATTCTCTCTCTCGCTCTCTCTCTCTCTCTCTCTCTCTCTCTCTCTCTCTCTCTCTCTCTCTCTCTCT
>NW_014580510.1:15658-17329 GCF_000485595.1 Priapulus caudatus
CTCCCCTCCCTCTCTATCTCACCCTCCCACTCAATACTCTCTCTCCTCTCTCTCTCTATTCTCTCTCTCTTTTTCTTTCTCCCCTCCCTCTCTATCTCACCTCCCGCTCTCTCTCTATCTCTCTCGCGCTCTCTCTCTCTCTCTCTCTCTCACCTCTCTCTCCCCCTTTCCCCTCTCCCCCTCTCCCCCTCTCTCTACCTCTCTGTAACTGCTTCCCCGTCGGTATTTAGTTGCGCGTATAATTTGCTCGGCTTCTATAATTGAATTACGCAACGCGTCGCAGAGCAAAAGAAAACACGCTTGCAAAATTACACCGGGAGAAAGAGCGAGGGGAGAGAAGGAGAGAGAGAGANGTCTCTCTCTCTCTCTCTCTCTCGATTTCAAGCCTTCTAATAATAATAATAGCCTGTGATGTAATTAACGTAAATCGTATAATTAGCCACCGTAACGAAGTTACCGTCAATTATACATTAACACGCATAATCATTCAATTAACGCGACTCGTCTAATAGACTGCCCCCTCCACACCCATCCGCCCTCCCCGCGGTCTCCACGCGGGGCGAGCGGTGCCAGTCCAGACCTACCTTGATTCCAGCGCTGACGTCATCGGCAACAGAACGCACAGCAGGACAATGACGAGACCGGAGATCTGCTTCGTCAGCTCCATCTAGCGGCAGCGGGGAGAGAAAACGAGAGCGCGTCATTAACGGATACGCATGACGTCACGGGAGGCGGTTCGTAGCGAGAGCGGGCTCATTGAAATTCGGCGTCTGCTTCTGTACATCGATAGATCGATAGATCGATATGGCTGGCGCAGCGATGTGGACCCCTTCTTCCTTCCCTCTCCTATAGTGAATGACATGACGTAAGTCCGCGCGCGTATACTGAGCAACACGTGTGTGTGTCTCTCTCTCTCTCTCTCTCTCTCTCTCTCTCTCTCTCTCTCTCTCTCTCTCTCTCTCTCTNGTGTGTGTGTGCGTACGTGTGTGTGTGTGTGCGTGTGCGTGTGTGTGTGTGTGTGTGTGTGTGCGTACGTGTATGTGTGTGTGTGCGTACGTGTCAGTGAGTGCGTGAGTGTGTGCGGTGTGTGTATGCCTTCTAATGGGTGTATTTGTCACTCTCTGGTGCGCGCAGTATATCTGGAACTGTTGCTACAATATAACCATAATATACATAACATACATAGGGTATATCAGTGAAAAGAATGCGCTTAACCCAAATATTTTTATATGAATGTATACCTTTTATCATCATATTATAAAGTATTTACGCACATCAAAATATCAACCCTACCGTTAGATGTCTATAGGTAAACAGGACCAGAAAAACTGGGGAAATAAGGCACCGCTGTCTCCCGCTACTATAATATATAGTAATCAACAGTAACCTGTATTTCTCTATTTTGTTCGGTTGATCTATTTCCAACTTATATTAACAGAAAAATCGCCCATTACATATTGTTTTCGCTAAGATTATTAGGGCGATTACTTGAGTTGTTTTTAGAGTAGAAAACTGGGCCTGTTGTCAGAAACAAAGTCAGTCTTTACATTAGTTTCATCATTAGCTTTTTCATAGACCGGGGACCCGTTGTCAGAAACATCGTAAAGTTAATGCTAATGTTAATGCTAAGATAGCACTTACGACTAATGTTAATGTTACGAGTATAGCGTT
>NW_014580510.1:18552-19284 GCF_000485595.1 Priapulus caudatus
TCTCTCTCTCTCTCTCTCGTCTCGTCTTCCGTCCTCTCGTCTCTTCTCTCTCTCTCTCTTCTCTCTCTCTCTCTCTCTCTCTCGCTCTCTCTCTCACACACTCTCTCTCTCTCTCTCTCTTTGACTCTATCTTTCCAGTGCTTTCTTTTCCCCGTCTCACCTCTTCCCTGTTTCTCCTCTTCCCTCTATCTCCCGCTCGCTTGTTCGATCGCGCGTGCTCTCTCTCTCACACTCTCTCTTTCTTCTCTTTTGCGATACATATATCGTTGTTTTCACCAGCCTATCAGACATTGTCAAGTATGATTCATTAGTAACCTGCAATTAGTTTGTGTGATTTAATTGCATAATTATATACGGTAATTTTTAACTAATTAGTTTCTAAACGAAGTGTTTAGTGGAACAATAGATGAACCTGGTGGGGGTAACTCAGATAAATATGCAGAATACAACTTTGTTTGAAAAAATGCGCGAAGGTCGACAGGATGTCGATGTAATGGTGGCGACAGCGCGATGACGTCACTGCATCACTTCCTCCGTCTGCGAAGAACCGCTGATGATGTACGTAGCACGTGACCGACGACGTGAGCACGTGACCAGCGGTGCCGACAACCAAAAGAATTAGATCTAACAACATCGATGTTTACTAGAAACAATATTTTATTTTATAATGGGTTTCAGTTTCTATATTATATACATATATATATATATATATATATATATATATATATATAT
>NW_014580511.1:0-1410 GCF_000485595.1 Priapulus caudatus
ACGACACACACACCACACACACACGACTACGACACACACACACACACACACACACACACGCACGCACGCACACACACACACACACACACACACACACACACACAGCGTGCAGGCGCAACTACTGAAATGTGTTCTTTCACATCGTCAGTTATGTCTTCCACGTTCGACAACGTCATACTGCACTACTTTCCTCAGTAACACTTCTTCTCACCACGAGAGACCGTCTGGCGGCTCCCGTCTGAAACCCTAAAACCCCCGCCTGGCCCCGCTACGGGAGCGTACAGCGCCCCACTTCACTCACACCTAACTTCTCGCGAATTTTTGGCCCCCTTCGCCCCTCCCCCCATTCCCGGATCCGCCTGTAAGTGACATTTCTTGTAGATGCGGACCGTACACTTACGGACAGCCCCCCCCCCTCCCGCCACGGCGACAGGATGTTTTAATTACGCAACAACAAAACACACGCAAAAAACTCGCGTAACAACGACAGCTTTTTTATTGTCGCGTAACAACGACAATAAAAAACAAATTTACACAAATTTTCGGCGGGCGGTCACAAACCCGTCATTGTGTTTGTTACCTCCCCCACCCCGCGCACGCGTGAGTTCCCGGCCTGCCCGACGCTCTGACGTAACTGACAGAGTTTCACGTCATCAGCACCGTCAGTGGCCGACGCGATCCTTTCTTCTCGCAACGCGGGGATAATTCGTACCTGAATAGAGGAGGGATATAGAAGAGAAATCCGCGCTCACGGACAGCTGCGATCGAGTTTATGGAAATTTGCGCCTGTCACAAAAGTTTAGACTTCGCCAGCTGAAGTGGACTTGAGTAATTCGCAGTAATCGTTAGCGTATTGTGGCGCGCACAATGATGTCATACGCAGTTAACTGTTCTAACTACACCGGCTGTCACCACTCGCACACTGCAGCGCGTCAAGAGACGATGATGTCGTATGATTTTATCCGAAGATCTAAATTATTTTATAACAAAAAAGCACACATACAAAACTGTCAAATTGTCAAGACAAAATTGCTCTTGACAATGGAGGGAAATTTTGCCCCCACCCTGTTCCACACAGATGCGATAACCGCTGGGTTGTATTCAGCGTTTTCAGTGGTCTAATTTAACAGCAGCTCGCAGAGGAGGAAAGCACTAACCACATAGCAGAACTGATTCGTACATAGATCTCAATAGATCCATCTCTCACCCTCTCCCGCTCTCTATCTATCTTTCTCTCGCTTCACCCCCTTCTCTCCTTCCTTAATCTCGAATGTGTGCGTGTCCGTGCGTTCGGGTCTGGGTGCATGCGTGCACGCACGCACGCACGCACGCACACACACACACACACACACACACACACACACACACACACACACACACACACACACACACACACACACACACACACAC
>NW_014580511.1:1420-2611 GCF_000485595.1 Priapulus caudatus
CTCCCCCGACCCCCTCCCTCCTCCACCCGCCGCACAGATGGTCGCCTGCGAGCGCGGGAGGGAGAAGCAACACGCTCTCCCCCTCTCCCTCATTTTCTCTCTCGCTCTCTCTCCCCACTCTCTTTCTCTCGCACTCGCTCAATCACTCTCACTCTCTAACACTGGACTAATATATTCATTGGCTTTCCGGCGTGACGAGGCGAAAGGAAACAAAACGAAAACAACGGTTGTCCGATGAAAGAACCGCGGCGGTGTGTTTCTCCGTGCTACGTGCGTGAGTGATTGCGTGCGCACGCGGGGGAGGGAGGTGCGAACCATATGGTCAGGTAATATCAACGCAAATAGAGTGAAATGCGCGTATTTTCGCCCGCTCGGTGGAGATTTCCAATTTTCCTATTACGCGGAGCGAACAAAAAGTCCGTCGACGATTGTACGTATTGTGTGTGTCTGTCTGTCGTCTGCATCGCCGCCTGCTGCCCGCGTCAGCAGCAGCACGCACACACGCACGCACGCACGCACGCACGCACGCACACACACACCAACACACGCACGCGCACGCACGCACAAACATACACACACATGCACGACAAACACGCACGCACGCACAGACATACAGCCCGCGTCAGCAGCAGCACGCACACACGCACGCACGCACGCACGCACGCACGCACGCACGCACACACACACCAACACACGCACGCGCACGCAGACACACGCACACACGCACGCACGCACACGCACACACGCACACACGCACTTACATATACACCCCACCAGGGGAAGGGAGTCGTTACCTGCCACGTTTACCTGCAGCGCGCGCGCGCGCTCCGCACGCACCTGTGTGGGAGCAGAACACCTGTAAACCCCCGCCGGCCGAGCGAGCAGGCGAGCGAGCGGCCCGCGGAGTGAGTGTTCGTTTCTCCGCCGGTAAGCTGTTACGACCGCTGCGGCGGCGCCCTTTGATCTCGCGGCCCCATTAACTTCGCACTGCTGCTGAAATTAATAGCAGCGATAGAGATCTCCCGTGTTTCCACCACACTGACCTCCGCACACAAAACACCAGCGAGCGGTCCACGGCCCCGGCGGGCGGCAGACGACACGCGTTGCCTGGGTAACGGCAAACAATGCTCGTGATTGGTCAGATGACGGATGGGACGTAGAGAGAGAGAGAGAGAGAGAGAGAGAGAGAGA
>NW_014580511.1:3224-4942 GCF_000485595.1 Priapulus caudatus
AGAGAGAGAGAGAGGTGGGTGGGGGAGTGGGGGGAGGGGGAGCCAGGGCTAATGTAATAACCATCATTACTTCATTAAATATTCACTGCTATTAATCCTCCGTCCGTGTGACTGCGGCGGCGCGCTCTTTGTAGTCCGGCACCGGTCCGCCTCACCCCGCCGATTGTCACCCACCGTCAGTCGGTAAACAGCGAGTCCTTTATGCTGCGCTGCACTCCACGGCAGGCCAGCGGTGCGGGCAGCAGAATAAGCGAGTGGGCAGCGCCGCTATTGTCGCCCGTAATTTGATTATTGCTGTCAGCGCGTTATTGTGACCACCTCCCTCCCCCCTCCGCCCGCCTCCCCCCCTCTGCCCGCTCCCCCCGCCTGCCTACCCCCGCCACCCGAGCAACGGATACCGCCAACACGCTCAATTCATGGCATGACTTTAGCACAGTGCCTGCCCCACCCTCCCCCTACCACCCTACCACCTTACCACCCTACCACCCTCCCACCCTCCCACCCCAACAACGAATACCGCCAACACGCTCGCTTCACACGATATGACTTTAGCACAGTGCCTGCTCCACCCCCACCCTCCCACCCCATCGTCACCCTCCTACAACGAGCGGTTTGTGCTACATAGGCTCCCCATGGATAGGAAGGCGTCGTGCGGATGGGTCGTGGTCAGTGGTGTGTGCTGTGCTGTGCTGCAGGATTAAGCGGATAAGCCTTTAAAAACACGGCGCGCTGTTTTTCGCTTTCAGAAATCGGTGGGTCAGCACAGTCGAGCGGCTCGTACAATACCGCGTGTGATGTGTGACTCTATATGATTCCCGCCACAGTAGCAAGTACAAGTAACACAGCAGCAATAACATCAAGCTATCCTAGTGTCTCCCGTGTGTCAGTGTGTCCGTGAGTCTCCTGTCTCCCGTGTGTCCGTGTGTCTCCTGTCTCCTGTCTCCCGTGTGTCCGTGTGTCCGTGAGTCTCCTGTCTCCCGTATGTACGTGTGTCCGTGAGTCTCCTGTCTCCCGTGAGTCCGTGTGTGCGTGAGTCTCCTGTCTCCCGTGTCTCCGTGTGTCCGTGAGTCTCCTGTCTCCCGTGTGTCCGTGAGCCTTGTGTCTTCACGTGTACATGATTCTAGTGGCCCTTGCCGTGTATGTTCGTGATTCCCCTTACCGTATCTCCTTGTTCCCCTTACCGTATCTCCGCGTGTGTCCTGATTTTCATAATCCAACTCACTAACTCATAATCCCACCAAACACGAATTAATACAGACAAAACTTAATAAACCAATCACAAAATTTGAATCCGATAAGCGTCGACAGAGGTCACCGCCGTCGCAGCAGACGATCGGCGGTGGTGTTGGCCTGACAACGTGACGCATGCCCCAGTAACAACCGACCGTAGGGGCACAGTACGACAGTAGAGCATCAGATCAAGCACAAGTCACCGTGATGAATCGCTCTGCCACTATAACGGCGAGGGCAGGAGTGCGAATATTAAATATGAGGGCGAATTTTTCTTCCGTATTATCGGCTGCGGGGCAGCGGCAGCGGCGGCGGCGGCGGCATGGTTAGTTAGCTACATTATGGTGGGAATAAAGGAAACGTATCTGATCACATCTGTCTGCGACGGTCGGCACTAACACCGCAGCCTAAGCCTGCATGAGCAGTCACACTGTTAGCTCCACTCTCTCTCTCTCTCTCTCTCTCTCTCTCTCTCTCTCTCTCTCTCT
>NW_014580511.1:6121-7163 GCF_000485595.1 Priapulus caudatus
CACGCACGCACGCACGCAAGCTCATCGACAGACACGCACACGCACGCACGCACGCACGCACGCACGCACGCAAGCGCATAGACTCACACACGCACGAACGCATACACATTCACACACGTACGCACGAACACACGCATACATCATTGAAGCAGTGGACACGACTACGGCGGTCACTCCCATCAGGCCGATGGTCAAACCTCCGTGAGTGGGTGTGCCCTGACAACAACGCTGCTGCCGCTGCGGCCACCACGACAACCCATCGCTAACGACGGCCGACCGGTCAGCACGGGTGTGTAATCTAATTGATGACCACCGCGTGCGATGACCAGTAGGAGTGTTCGGACAGTGAAAGTAATTTGTAGACACCGCTTCCACCACTAACGCACGTAGCCCGTCCAGCACCGCACGCGCGGGAAGAAAGAACAGACAACCTGATCATATGTCCACGTTGCCTCGAGGGCTCTACGTCAACTCCACTGACCACTGATCACCCCCCCCCACCGCGTGCGTGATTGCTTTAGTGCCCCCGGTAGCCAGTACTGCAATGTCCTGCGAAAATGCCACCGGATAGCGGCAGAGAGAGAGTAGGCCAGCCGGGGGTGAAGAGGGCTACGATTAAATTGTTTTATTGGTCATGATTGCCGTCCAGGGTCCGCGTAAGCGTGTCAAGTGGTCATTGCGGACGGCCAGCGCACGAACCCCTTCCCACCTCCCACCACCCCTCCTCTAGTGTTTACTTGACCTTGTTTCCGTGGTCAGTGCGACGTAGCAGCAGCAGAAGGAGGAGGAGGAGGAGGACAGTGGCGCTCGGACAAGTTCGTGTGTTAAGTGCCTGCTAGCGCGTAGACGTGGGGATGTGTGCATATACACGGACGTTAATGCAATGTGTTATATAGAGCAGCAGTGAAAGTGTAAGCACACACACGCACGCACGCACACACGCACGCACGCACGCACGCACGCACGCACGCACGCACGCACGCACGCCGGCCTCCCACCTTGAGATCGACAATTGACCCCTTGCCTGCGAGACACATGCACG
>NW_014580511.1:8523-10257 GCF_000485595.1 Priapulus caudatus
AACTCCCCTCCCCCTCCCCTCATCCTCTCCTGTTTTCACACGGACTGCTCCGGACAGCAAACGCCGAAGAACCAGCGACCTCGAAATAGCCGTTGGCCACTCCAATGATCACTCCTTCGTGCCCCACGTAAACACACTCGAACGAGGGGACAAACTTCACTTCACTTCACTTCACTCGCCGCGCACACCGATTTCCACGCTATCCTGTTTCGAGTCGGCGCACCGTGTGTATGAGGGGGGGGGCGGCGGCTTTGTGAGGCGGTACTTTCATCGTGGCCGCTGCATTCAGGCCGCAATCCCGTACCTTTCTCTGCGACACTGGCCATTAAACACGGTCCGCTTGTAAGTCAGTCCCACAGAGATAAAGCCGAATTTCTAATTAAACGCACAAGGTAGGGAAGTGTACGACCCGGAGGGGATTTAGCGGTTTCTGCCTTTGTGCTTTTTGTGCAGACCGACGTCCCGCGCTTTTGTCGCGTATTACGATCCTATTAGAGACTTTATGTGTGCATGCGGCCGAGAACTCACTTCTGCCCAGTAGGTCCCCCCCCTCCCTCCCTCGAATTACGGCCCAATAAAAACCGAGCTGTTTGGGGGAAAACAATTAGTAATCTCTTCCCGTGTAGACTGTCACCCGACGTTTCGCGGCCGCGCGCGTTCTCGGTGCGGCAGCTTACAACGGCGACACCCTCCCGTGCGGCGTGCGCCCGTCTCGCTCATTTTTTCCGACGGAGGCGCGGTGAGAGTCGGGGGAAGTGAAGGGAAAGTGAAACACGGGGTTGTCGCTTCCCGCTCGCGTGGACGTCGGCTGTACGGCGACGATGCAGTAATTGTAACTCATTTTTTTACGACGAGCCGCACGCACGCACGCACGCGCGCACGGACGGCACGCACGCGTACAAAGAAGCGCGAACAGTGGCGCCCTCGCCGCCCACGCAAGGTCACGTTGCCTGGGACGGACAAGCAACCAGCAGCTATAGCGACCCTCGCCACGATGCCCGCTGCCGCTTCAACTCTCTGATTACAGACCGATCTCAGACTTGTCAACGCGGTGGGTGGCTGGGGGTCGAGAGACCTCTCAGTCTCTCACCCTGGTAGGTGTGTGGGGGTTGGGGGGACCTTTCAGCCTAATTGGGTCGGGTTGGGGGTCGACGAGAACTCTCGACCCTGCGTAGGTGTGTGGGCGGTGGCGGGACCTGTCACCTGGTGGGCTGTGTGGGGTATTGCAGACCTGTCACATATGGTGGTTTGGATGGATAAAGCGGACCTGTCTCGGCGGTGGGTGCAGGTCGGGCCTCTGCGGCTTGGGTACAGCCTCCTGTTCTAATCAGCTAGTAAGAGAGAGCGAGACGCGAAGAGAGAGAGAGCGAGAGAGAGAGAGAGAGAGAGAAGAGAGAGAAGCAGAAGAGAGAGAGGTAGCGAGATAGAGGGAGCGAGATAAAGAGAGAGGGCGATAGAGAGAGACAGAGAGAGAAAGAAAGAGAGAGAGAGAGAATGACGAGAGGAGAGTATGAGGGTAGAAAGAGAGAGAGAGAAGAGAGAGAGAGAAGAGAAGAGAGAGAATAGAGAGAGAGAGAGAGAAGAAAAACAGAGAAGAGAAAAGAAAGGGAAGAAAGAAAGACAGAAGAGAGAGTTGTGCGTGAGGAGAGAAACAGAGAGTTGTCGTTGCTGTCGCTTGCTGTGCAATCCACGCGGTGTTATGAGACTGCGTGGGTGCTCGGGGCCGCAGCCGCC
>NW_014580511.1:11847-16616 GCF_000485595.1 Priapulus caudatus
GTGTGTGTGTGTGTGTGTGTGTGTGTGTGTGCGCGCGTGTGTGTGTGTGTGTGTGCGCGCGTGCATGTGCGTGTGTGTGTGTGCGCGCGTGCGCGTGTGCGCGTGTGAGTGCGTGCGTGTGCGCGCGCGTGCGTGCGTGCAGCAGTAGCCAGACAGCAGCAGCATCACGGACACGTGTTTGTCAAGCAGAGCTTGGTGGGTGTTGATACAAACGCGACCAGCGTCAAAACAAGTGCGAAGTGAGAGCATTAGTAGAGCCAGCAGCCAGTAGCGGGTGGTCGAGCCGTGCACCACCGTATGACCACCACATTGTGAAACACCCCCGGGGCAGTGCGTTTTGGTGGGTGGGGACCGAGTGGGAGGCAGAGAATTCCAATCTAATAGGTGGACTGCAGGTGGCGCTGGCATCGCGGCGATGTACTGCGTGGAAGATACATAATCGCTCCCAGCTTTAACCACTGCTTCGCGATTTTTTTTTGATACGCGGGTGAAACGCGAGATTGAGTTTGTTATTCTTGCGGCCCCGTACCGCTGCAATGCTTTCTTTCATCCAACCCTACCTCCCATCGTTTATAAATAACCCCAACCCTAAGCCGTCTCTCTTCAGAAAGATTTTTTTCTGCGTAAAAACTCAACCACTTGATAAAACAGAGGCGTTGTTAACCTTTGCTCTGTCAGTTTTAGAGCATCTGGTAGAGGGTGACCACCTATACCAGCTACTGTGTGTCCGTTGCAGCCGCCGCCGACGCCCGAGCTGGGAGAAATCCGTTAGTTCTACACAGCGGGAGCATGTCCTACGTGACGTATCTCCGTGAAAAAAGTGCTAACCCGATGCCGCTTGTTCGGGGAAAAAGTATTTACTCTGTCGGGTAGTAGTAAAGGTGATGGTTGTTATTATTGCTACTGTTGTTGTTGTTGTTTTTGTTGTTGTTGAGCGCGTTCGAAGGGCTTGTTTATGTTTTTTTGCTTCCGCTGGTGCACGGGCACCGCGGAAGAAGAAAAAACGCCGTCAGTCGGAAAGGGAAAAGTTTTCGGCTTTTAATTAGCAGAAGAATCGCAGCGAGCATCTGCCGTGGCGTAACATACACACCCTTTTATGTCAAAGGTCCCCCCGTTACACTGCGCAAGTGCATGTCTAACGGGACGCGTCATAACTGTGAGGGTGAGGTGAGGACGAGGAGGAGGAGGAGCAGAAGAAGAAGGAAGCGTAGGAGGGAGAGAGGGGAGAAGAGTAGGGGGGAGAAGAGGAGAAGAAGGAAGAGCAAGAGGAGAAGTAGAAGGAGCAGAATGAAAAGGGGAGGAGAATGAGAAGAAGGCAGAGAAGGAAGGAAAGAAGAAGGCGAAGGAGGGGGAGAAGAAGAAGAAAAGAAGGACGAGGAGAAAGAGGCAGCGGAGGAGGAGGGGGAGGAGGTAGTGAGTGCAGAGGTCTCGGCTGTCACTTCTCGTTAACACACTCCGCATTCTGTTAATACACTCTCGTAAGTAGAACACCACTTAACACTTACAAACAGCAAAATCCACCGCCACCTCGTTCACCGCGCCGACGACCGCTGCCAGCCCGGCGGCGCCGCTTGCGCCGCGCGCGAGCAGCTGCAATCTAGCCCGTACGGGTGAATCATTGTGGCGTCGGCATAAAAAAGTCGACCATGCCGTCGTCGGCGATAAGCCGCTGATCTAACGCGTCTGCTACAATACGGCTCGTTTTCGTCTCACTACCGCAGCCGCTAGTCGAACTAGTTAGATTCAGAGGTTGCAAACGGTGAGCCAACACCCGCAGTACGGACTGTCTGAATCGAAGGATATAGTATATACTCTATATATTATATATATATTATTATATACATATATATACATAACACAGTTGCGGCTATCTGAATAATTATTATATTGCCCTACCTCACCGGTCAATATATATTAATCTGATATATATATTATTATAAAATACCCACTCAAAGCCGCCACCCCCGGCGTCACATCCGAAGATATATACTATATATTACAACTATGGTTAACGCCTGACCCGACGAGACGGTGCTGCCGGCGTGAGCGCTCAGCCACTCACTGATCCCCGCACGGCGGCAGCGGCTAGCCGAGGTGTGACTCGCGGAGCGCAGTCGGCAGCACGGCAGCGGCAGCGGTCGTTGACCGGAGAGCTGGCCCGGCGCAGCGGCAGTCGGTGTGAGATCTCACGTACATATCGGCCCTGTTTGATACGAGCTAGCGTTTTTAGCTCGCCGACTAAAAGGTGCGATCCGGCAGGATTTAGGGCAGCTGCAACGCGCTAACGGCCAAGGGTATCATGATGCCCGACGCCGGACGACCGCATGGATGATGATTGAACGATGACGCACCAACCGATTATCAGATTCATCATCATCTTCGTCCTCTTATCATAGAGCCGTACTAGAGCCTCGCTCTAATCTCAAGGGCGGTATAAGGTCTGCGTGTTCAGCACAGGCATTACACACACACATGCAACACACACACGTAGCCCCACGCCTTCTGCACACACATCCAGCCATCGACACACAATCACACACACCAATCAAAAAACACCATCCGCGCACACACACACCACACACGGGTGCATCACGCACGCACGCAGTCCACGCATGGACACACGCCGCACTATCATCCCATGTCACACACCACACCCCATGCAGCGCCGGCGCGACACGCACGCGGCAGGCCGCACACACGCACGACACCCCCCGCCTGCCGTCCAAACACATGTCACACCCATTATGACCACGCACCCGCACCACCCGCACACTGCACCGTACGCACACGCACACGCACACGCACACCACGGTATCACACACACCACACACGAACACACAACAACACATAAAACATCAGCTGCGCCGGACCACAGCTTTACCGGATCTCTCCCAAGGATTGCCAGCCGCCCCACTGGTACTGAACATCAGCTACATAGCCGAGGCCGAAGAATAGAACGGAGTTGACACCCCCCCTCCCTCACCGCAAATAGCACACCGCTTCTGCAATTATGCCCTACGCGCACTCACAACTCACATCTCACTTATACACTACACGACGAATTCTACGTCTCTCTGCACACCCACTGTACGCGGCGAAAATTTGCCTAGCAAACGAGAAAATAATGGAGGTGTGGAGTGCGGGATATTTCTGCTCTAGACGGCCCTCGAGAACCATGCTCCCGTCTCGAGGTGTTCAAAGTGTTATATTAACGCGCTAGCAAACATCGTAACACAATATCCGCGCGCATGCGTAACACTGCAGGCAACTATGTCAATTCGTGAGCTAATGAAGGGAAGGAGCTGCTGAAGGAGAAGGTCGCGCTAATCCAACACTAGCGCAGCGGCGGTAGCAAGACTGAGAGAGATGAGAGAGAGAGAGAGAGAGAGAAGAGAGAGAGAAGAGAGAGATGAGAGAGAGCGAGAGCCGAGAGCGATGACGAGAGAGGAGAGATGAGAGAGAGAGAGAGAGAGAGAGAGACGGGCTCGGTTGGGCGCCGCGAGGGCGACGACAGAAGAGAGCAGAGAGAGAGAGAGAGAGTGATGACGAGAGAGCAGATTGAGAAGAGATGAGTAGAGAGATCAGAGAGCTGTAGACGAAGGATGACGAGCGCGAGAGAGAGAAGAGAGACAGAGGAGAGGAAGAGAGAGAGAGAGAAGACGGAGAGCAGCGCTAGAGAACAGATAGAGAGTAGAGAGAGAGAGAGAGAGAGAGAGAGAGAGAGAGAGAGAGAGGAGCACGCACCACGACGAAGAAGAGAAAGAGAAACGAGACAGAGAGAGAGAGCGAGAGAGAGAGAGAGAGAGAGGAGAGAAGAGAGAGAGAGAGAAGAGGAAAGGAGAGAAGAGAGAGACGAAGATGAAGAGCCGATCTGAGAGAGGCCCGGAAGATAGGAGAGAGAAGAATGAGAGCAGATGAGATGATAATAAGAGAGGCAGTAGAGACGAGGAGCCAGACCAGACGAGGCGAAGAGACCAGCAGAAGAAAGAAGAAGAGAAATCGATGAGAGAGAGAGAGGATTGAGAGAGAGTAGCGCTGAGACGAGAGAGAGAGAGAGAGAGATAGACGAGCAGAGAGAGAGAGAGAGATGAGAGAAGCCGAGATGAGAGCGATCTAGAGAAGGAGAGGAGAGTAGAGATGGAGCCAGAGAGATGAGAGGCACGATGAGAGAAGAGATGAGAGAAGAAAGAGCAGAGGAGAGAGAGAGAGAGACGTGACGCCGAGATGAGGAGAGAGCGAGAGAGGAGTAAAGACGAGAGAGATGAGAGAGATCGAGAGAGAGCGCGCCATGGAGCAGGAGAGCAAAAGAGAGAGGAGAGAGAAGGAAGAGAGGAAGAGAGAAGAGAGAGAGAGAGAGAGAGAGAGAATAGAGAGAGAGATGATGAGAGAGAGAATGAGAGAGAGCGTAGAGATGTAGATAAGAGATGGAGAGAGTGAGAAGGAGAGAGAGGAGAGGGAGAGGGAAGGAAGAGGAGATGGATAATGAATGAGAGATAGAGCGAGACGATGGAGAGAGAGAGAGAGAGAGAGAGGTGCGAGAGAGAGGAGATGAGAGAGAGGAGAGAGAGAGAGAGCGAGAGATGAGGAGAGAGAGAGAAGGTAACGGTGCTCGCGGATGGTAGGATCGTGCTGAGGACATGTCAGTATCATCGATTAAGGAAAATGGCACTATGTGCGTTCATGAAAGCGCGCGTGGATGGACGCGCCAACCACCGCATGTGCCGGTACACTCCGATGTCGTCGAGTAATTGATATTAAATGAGATGATG
>NW_014580512.1:0-1097 GCF_000485595.1 Priapulus caudatus
GTCTACACCCGCGATTAGCATAGCGTATAACGGACGCAACGATACGCTTACCACGCCCTGAACTCATACTTAACAGTCAGCCAAGCACGCCAAAGCACATCATTAGCTAGCTTTGTAGTAGTACAAGCAGACAAATATTCGGCGAAGTTTTTGCTGCACGCTGCCACCATCTAATACATGCAAAAATTGCCTATCGGCTCTGGTTTGGAAGAAGAAAAACGCGAGCTTGACTAAAGATAATTATCATTGTAAACGCACGCCGGTGTATATGATCGCTGTATGTAGGCTGTGGTACTTTTCGCATTTACCAGACGAATGCATTTTAGGAGCGTTCGTCTCAGCGAGCCATTTACAGATATGATGAAATAATGATTGCTCAATCCAACAATTAGACATATAAAATTGGCGAGAGTCATCCCCTTGCACAAAAAATGAATCATAACTTCACCATTGAATAAATTGTCATATTGACCATGCGTGTAGCATATATTTGCTAGAATTTAGAGTATCTACAATGTTATGTTGGAGCACAATGGAAAGAAGTGCGTTAGCCATGCCTTTTCATTGCGTTTTCATCGTGCAGAATTTCGCAGCTGTATAATACTGTAGTGACACTAGGGGTGGTCACCAGTGAGTATGCGCACGATGGTGCATTTTTAGATTAAATGTGGGATCATTTCTCGCTCCCTTACGAGGACGGCGATTGCGCGGGTGTCAGTAATTAATTATTCACGCTCTTCTACCTCAACACCGACAATGACAACGACAGGCAGAAAGATTCCAGAACCAATAACTGGAGAGGTAACTTGTTTAGTCTAGCTAAACTTTTATTATGAACAATATATATATAGGTCTTTTACCTATCGAAAGTAAACATAAACAGTACTCGTATAAACAACCTTTTATATGAAAGGTAGGTGCTCAACCTGTAATCTTATACTGTGACCTATCTGTAGTGCTCCGAATTTTGGTGCATCACAGATGTAGCGTTATGACGGTTAAATACTAACTGCTCTGAATCTCGGCGCACAATCTCCGTCTCCGAATATAGTAACCTACGGGAACAGAGCTGCTCCGAATCTCGGCGCACAATCTCC
>NW_014580512.1:1107-16610 GCF_000485595.1 Priapulus caudatus
CAGTTCCTTATTCGAATAAGGAACTAGTAACCAGTTCCCAGTTCGAAATGCAACATTGAATTGGGAACTGGTAACTAGGCAAAATAGTTACTAGTTACTTATTCGGCCAAATTAGCATTTTGGCACACATTCGAACCCAACATTCGATACCCAGCTACTTATTCAGTTACCAGTTCGAAACCTAGTTACATATTCGCCTTGCGACTTGCGCAGTTTAACGGTTGGCAGCAAGCAGATGCGTGATATTGTTCGATACAAGCACACGCACGCCCGCACGCACGTGTACGTGCACACGAACGCAAACACGCACGCACACACGCACACACGTACACACGCACGCACGTGTACGTAACCACGCACGCACACACGCACACATGCACACACGTGTCGTGCACACGCACGCACGCACGTGTACGTGCACACGCACGCACGCAGCACGCACGTGTACGTGCACTACATAAACAGTTGTAATAAGGAAATACTAATAATAAGAATGATAAGAATAAAGAGCTTTGTCTTAAGACGCGTACGTGCAGAGACATAGGCCGAGGCACCTAATTGGGCCGGGGGTCAAGGGGCGTGACCAACGATCCTCACCAGCCAATGAGCGCGCGCGTGATATGACACGCGTGACCACTGGTCAATGGAGCTGGCGCGGCCAATGGCGGCGGTCGGCTAAGACAATGAACACGGCGTGGGTATTTAACGTGCATTTCATGAAATTACACTCTCTACTATTTTGCATGCCAACCGACATACGTGTCATTTTATTACTGTTGCTGTCACTGCTACCCACATCACCGTTCGATATGTAAGTTTCTGTTTCTGTCGCGTACTTTTCTGTTCACGGGATGCCTAGTGCAGGGGCGTCCACGTTAGTGTACTATGTTCATTAAAGCATGCCGCGGCCGCGTGCGCCTTGCCGCGGAACTGCGCGCAAGATCCGCGCTGAGCGGTTAGGATCAACACATCCTGTCAGGATGTGTTCTCTGTTATCCCGTCTCATCTGGATTAAGAACCAACCAAAACATATGTTTACATATAAACAGGAATGCAGCCTTTATTGCCGTAGGCTACTCTGCAGCCCTACGAAAACACAAATCTATACATACACAACACCAGTACACACAACTGGCCCTCACTCCACAACTTCCACTGAAATTACAATCACAAACTAGTCAGAATACAAGGCAAGAACATAGCATATAATAACAAAACACAAATCTATAAATTGTACCAGACCTAAATTGTACCAGCCCAAAAGCCACAACACCACCAAACGCTTACCCAATGCACGGGATCCGATCGCTTTTGTGCCGTCTAAACGGCCCTAGTGGAATGTCTTCCGAATCTCCGATGTACCTGTACATTGGGTGACTTTAAAGTTGGTGTTGGTGTAGGTGTTTGGTGTTGGTGCCAGTGTATTGGGCTATGCATAACATAGGCCAATAACCCAAACACCAACTTTAAAGTCACCCAGTGTACCTCATAATTTTCAGTTGATGTACACATAGTTCGAATATGAGATAACAAGCTTTCTTTTGAAGAATTTTTCCAGAAGTAAAATGCACCACTATGCATGATATTCTGATACAGTACATAAATGGGCATACAAGTGATGAGTTTCTACATGAAACCCAGGAAACAAACCCCTCCATGAACATAAAGATGTACCACAGTAAAGATAACGTTCAATTCAACGCTAGAAACGGAACCCAATTGGCACGGACCCCCATGTGCAGTCTTGTTGGAAACTAAAGACACCAAACATTCCTTGCTATTCTGAAGCTATCGGTAATTTCGGCCTACAAATGCAGTATCACAATATGCTTAAATATGTTCTTCAAATGATTATATGTCAATTTTGGGATAGTTGGCAAAATTTCACAGAAATCTCAAACTTAATAAACATCATGAAAAACATGGTTTTCAGAATTCAGTCAGGCGATATGGTGAGTCCAAGTGACAATGTCCCATACGAGAAGGATATAACAGATGACGAGTCGGAAATACGAAAATATCATGAATATTAAAGTACAATTTCAAAATTAGAATTAGAAATTTATTTTTTTTATTTTTAAATTGTGATATGTTCACAATATTTCAGAGAGAAAGCATTGATAGCTTCTGAATATAATATAGCGAGGTGACTTTGGTGTCTTTTTACTTAATTAACTGACTTAATTAGACTATTGTGCGCGTACGTAGACAACATGCTCCAGAGTGGCGTTTCTTAAATCCTTTGATTGAAGCTTAACAAGTCTGTCATTACATAGGCCATCATAGACCAACATATCTGTTTCATACTGGATAATACCAAAGAAGTGTTGATGTCTGTGTAGTGTGGCTCCTGCTAGTTGAAACGGTATATCGCCAAATAGGATCGCCTTGGGGTAATTCCTAATATCTTGTTCCAGAAACTGCAGTCTCACCAAGTCGCTCACAGGGTAAAGCAGCAGTGGAGGAACATCATTCTCCTGCACAGTACGCATGTGTGTCCGCCTTCCAAGACAAAGGAATGCTTCGCTGTAAAATCAGATGTAAATTTTTTATAGCAAGCAGGAGTTTACATGTAGGCTGTATTACTATTATTGTCTGGATGCCGTTCACAATTTTCAACATTTTCACATTTGGTGCGCTGGGAGGGGAGGAAGCAACACCAATTACACTTTTTCAGTTTCATGAAAATGGAAAAAGAGTACGCTAATTGTACTCTTGTGAAAATGTTGATAATTGTGAAGGGCCCCTTACATAGCATGGTACCGGCATATATTATACATCTGATTTGGATAGGCCTAATCCTCCATTCTTACCAGTACGAACGGCCCCAAGTTGAGGCCCCTTTGCAGATTTAGAAACAACTTTAAATACATGTAATAAATACACAACAAAACCAGCTTTCCTACCTGTCACCAGCCTCGTCAAGGTCAATCACCTTCTCGGAAATGTATGGTGCATCCTCGGGTACAGGACAGTTGTCGGGGAAACTCAATCGACAATCCGTCTGATATGGCCCAAACCAGTTGTCAATAGCACTCTGGAAATTGGTGTTCCCTGCTGAAGCACTAGAAATAGAATGAAAGTGACAATAAAACTGGATATGGGTACGTTCTTTGGAGCCACTGTTTTAATAGTTTCCATCTTCATAGCAGGCTACATATTATTTTCTCCGTCAAGTCCAATCAGCCGGGATTGTGGTTTTAAGACCCTTCCTCTTGTTTTTAGAATGATTGTGACATAAACCGAAAAGGTTTCTGCCATACCAAGCATATCAGAAACGTACCTTAGTGTTAGGCCATCGAGTTCCTGGAGTCTTCTCTGGGCCGGACAGAAGGTGCTGTCGCACATGCTGTCGACTGACGAATGAACGAGGTTGTTCAATGGCTGGCCAATTCTATCCCATTCACTCCCGTAGAGGTCGACAAGTCTAGGGAGGCGGTTTTGAATGACGCCGGTGTGCCTCAGCCAGACGACTTTGGCTTCAGCAAAACGTCTTCCTCTCATGTGGTCGATTACAACTCGGAGGCATCGTGCAGTTGCATTTTCTCTTGCCGACTCATCTAATATCTTCTTAAACGCGGCATTAGAGTCATATGCCAAAAAGACAATTGTCATCACGTTGTCGATGACACAAGTGTTTTGTAGTGTGCACACATTACTTTTTGTATTGGCATCTCGCACTTGACCACCCCAGGGAGGGACTGCAGGGTATTTGTTGCTCTTGGCATTTTGTTGGGTTTGTGAAGCTTCTGATATTTTTTGTCTTTTTTTGTTTCGACACCACCCATCTTGTGACAGGTCAACGCCCATACTGTCATCTCCCAGTGTACTTGTCATTTTTTTTCGCTTTTTGGACAGCGTATTCTTCTTCCCTCTATTGCCACTGGATGGATGAAGTCGTTCCCGCAATCGGCCCCTGATTGTTTTCTTCAGTTTACGGATGAAGTTGGCCGGTCTCAATCCACGTTTCCTCCGCAAGACATCAACTTTTACCATCTTGAACCATGCCTCAACAGGCGCATTTGTGTCCCTTGTCTCTGTCTGTTCTTCAGATGTGATGTCGCTGTCCCGTGAGTATCTATCCAGGTCCCCAAGTAGCATGCCACTTAGCATGGGATAGATGGGCAAGTACTTGTTGAGCAGTAGTTTGAGATGCTGCTCCGACCTGAATTCATTGGGCAAGCCATGTCCCCCTTCTGTTTCCTCAACATTCTGTTCAATGTTACTGAAGTGGGCAGTGAATGGAGACGCTGCCATTATTGTCCCCTCGTCATCTAAAATGTCCTTCTCGTATGGGACATTGTCACTTGGACTGACATTATCGCCTTCTTCGTCCATCTCTGTGTTATAGGGTAGAGCCTTACGCCGAATCCTGTTCAGGGCTGCTTTAAGCTGGTCGGTTTGCTCTTTGGATTTTAATATTATGCAGCAATCCTTGAAGATGTTCGATGCTTCCTCAAGCGATGTTGAGTTAATGATGCACGTCATCATGTTCATGACAATCTTCCTTTGTTTTTTATTGTGTTTTGTTGTTTTTCTCAGGTTTGTAGACAGATTGTGCATTATATGAGCTGTGCACAAATGCACGACGGTTAAATCTCTGACATTTGCATAGGCCTTCTGATATATCTGCATCGCAGTCTTGAGGTACATCTTTACTGTCATTCTGTTAAAGACGTTTAAGCAGCTTTGTATTAAGGCCCAGCTCCAGTCAGACTCAACCTTCTTCGGATGTATCTCGTGATGTCTTTCAACCTTCCCTGCCCTGATGATAGATTGCAAGAAGTGTACTAGGGCTGGTATCGTGTGGTAAGATGAAAGGAAGTCCCCAACAGAGATGGGAGGAAGTTCAACCTCATCTTTTACTACAAGTGAGTAAAGTAGAACACGATGCTGCTCGGGAATCTTCTGGAGGATACTTCCTGTGGCATCAAAGTATAGGTTGAGTTCACGTTTTTTAGACAAATTGCAGAGGATGTCTATCTGCTCACGGCAGAAAAGTTGCACCGAAAAGGGATCGGCAGAAACGTATTGAATGAAGGGATCCTCTTCGTCTTCATACACCTTCTTCAAGAGCAGGACCTCCTGAATTATGTCCTTGTGCATCATCTCTTGCTGTAGGATCTCTGAAACGGCCTTTCGTAAGACTGCCTTTGAGGGAACCATTGTGAGATTTCCTGACCTGAGTTGCGCCTCAGGAGCTTCAGAGAGATTTTCATAGAACAGATTGGTTACACCAACAGCCTCAGCATTTGCAGCGGAAGACCCACGTCGAGTCCCCATCAATCGACGGGATGATATTTCATCTTGTTTATGCTGAACAATTCCTCCTATGTTGGTGTAACCAACTCGAATTTCGTCCTCTTCTTTACCTGGCTCTTCTTGCATTGTAAATTGATGAACGGCCTGGCATGATGGTCCCCGGCATATGGCCTTGCCTCTAAAAAACGGAGCATTTTTCTTTCTCGAATAAAGCCTTCTCACCCTATTGAATTTAAATGATAATGTGCAGCTGGGATTATCTTTACTAAATTTTTCATAGAACATGGTTGTCCACTGTCCCCTCATTTTTCGTTGGGTACTTGACGATTTCTCTGGTCGGATGAGCTGCCATTCAGCTACGGAAAGAACAATGTAATGGGGTTCTTCACTTCTGTCATCTTCATTCCTATCACCTTTATCCCTCTCATCTTCTAGCTCCTGATTTTTAAGCCTCTCGTTTTTTTGCCCTTTATCCCTGTTTCCTTCATCTGCACACTCCTCGTGTTCGTGTCTTCCATCTTGTAGCCCTTTGTCTTCGTCCTCCGCATCGTCTAACCCCTCTTCCTCTTCATCATCATCTTCCTCATACCCTTCCTCTTCTTCATTGCCAGCGTTTTCTAACTCGTCCTCTTCATTCCCGTCATCTCTTGATTACTCTTCTTCAGTCCCGTTATCTTTTGAGTCCTCTTCTTCATTCCCGTCATCTCTTGAGTCCTCTTCTTCAGTCCCTTTATCTTCTGACTTATCTTTTTTGTCACGCCTATCTTCTAAATCCTCTTCTTCGTCACCCTCACCATCGAACTCCTGTTCTTCATTCTCCCCATTTCCTGACTCATCTTTGAAACCATCTTCTTCATTCCCCTCATCTTCTGAAACCTTGTATTTGTCTCCCTCATCTTCTATATCATCCTCTTCATTCTCATTTTTTGAAACATTATCTTCGTCACCCTCATCTTCAAAATCATCTTCGTCATCCCTCTCATCATCTGAAACTGCTTCTTCCTCATCCTCATACTCTTCTAACAGTTCTTTGTTTCCCTCGTTTTTTACCTCTCTAACTTTGCTCCACTCATCCTTCATCTCATCATTGTCACATGGTCTGTTGTCTTGTGACTCCAATCTATAACTTTCATGTGTGTTATCTATTTTTCTCTTATCTTCATTTGACTTTCGATTGTCCTCATTGTCATTGTCTTTGGTTTCACACCCTTTCCTTCTCCTGCCCCGTTTTTTCTTGTCACACGTCTTAATTACCTTTCTACCGTCCTGATAATTATCATGAACATCACTTTTTGCGTCATCACCTCCCTTGTCTGCAGGTTCGTTATTTTCCATTTTCTCATTATCACCCTTGCTGTTTTCATTCACTACTTTTTCTTTGCCTACTCTGCAGATATTGCTATCACCCTCTTCGTCATTAGGGACATGAATATTGCCATTCTTACCATGGGGTTCAGCTATGCTTTTACAGTCTCTTTCCGTCCATACACTGTCAATTATAGATCTCCTCTTCTTGAACGGCAGAAAAAATTCATTGCTGTTGAGGCGAAGTGGTCTCTTGTGCTTTCGACTGGGCCGGACGTTGACCTAAAAATATGCAAAACAAGAAATGTGTCTTTTTAAGTAATTGTTATAAAACAAATAGAGTGGTCGCAGTTGCTGTAATAGGCACACCCTCGGTGCCACATGGCGTCAAACTCGCAGTATAAATCCCGACTGCTTCCTTGCATTCTCTCTGATCTCTTTTGCGGACACCTTTGCAAGTTTTCTGGGGGTGCGCCTTCCGACTTTCTTTTAGCTTATACCCTAGCGAGTTTTCTGGGGGTGTGCTTTTGAGAGAGAGATAGGCATTTGACTGCTTTGCTAGTCGTACCCTTGGTCCTTGTGACTGTTTGTGTCTTCTCGTTTAAATATCAGTAAAGTTTAAATTAAAAAACAACCAGTTCCAAGAATAGGTACGTATGTTTTACCTCAGTAGAGACTTGATAGGTGTCAAGAGTCGCCGACGTTTTTCCCTAAAAGTAAAAATGTGGAAAAACAATGCACTTTCAAGTTTTGTTTGTGGGGAAAATTCTCTACGACAGTGCATATAAAGAACGTTTATGTTGGTATAATATTAGAAAGCCTGTTGCATTACCTAACCATATCAACAGTTTTGGTGTCATTTAATTTCATTGGGAGACCTCAAGAAAAAAGTAGATTTTCTCAATGTAAAAATAAAATTGATATATAATGTGGTGTATATAATATATAATATATTTCCTACCTTCTTCTTCAACCTCTGACTTCTTCGGGTCGGATGTCTCTTCGGTGCCATTTTCGGAATGTACTGAAAGTATGCATGGCGTTTTAAAGATATATTTGTTTCAACAGTCTACAAAACAAAGACCAAAGACCTAGAAAACCAAGATCCCCTATTCTACAAAACCAAGCCCCATCACAATTTTTATGTTTTCATTATTTTCTTCTGTTTATTTAGCTCCTGTTATTTCGGTTTGGACTTCAAATCTGCCAGTTTCATGGGCACGTTTTGTAACCACTGGCATGACTGTATCTATGTTCCACTATAAGAACAACCATAAAAGAATAAACCATAAAGGATCAAGTCTCATATCTTAATTTTACCATGTTTTATAGCTTCAAACCTCTTATCTCACCTCAAAACCTCAAACCTCATATCTCCCCTGACGGCAGTTGTAAACAGATTTTTATTATTCCTTTTATATATGATAGATCTAGGTAATCTAAATAAAATAGCACAAACTTTCATAAAAATCCGTCCAGTATTTATGGAGATATCGACTGTGATATGAAAAATGTAAGCTCCATAAATCCCTAAATCTTTACGAACGATCTATGGTGAAGCGAATTATTGTGCCGGAACGCCTGCACAAATTTTGATAAAATTTCTACTATTTTATTCTGATGACCGAGATCTATCATTTATAAAGGGAATAATAGAAATCGGTTCACAACTGACGTCAGGGAAGACGTTTGAATCAATAACATATGGTAAAATCAAGATCTGGGACTTGATCCTTTATGGTTTATTCCTTTATGGAATAACTCACAGACCAAATGTCGGTCCGATATGATTTTTGGCTTGGCCGCCAAAAATTATAACTTCAACGGGAACATGTGTACATGCACCAGGACCACACCCCCAGGTTAACCAGGGCAGTTAGGTCATCGATTCCTGGAAACAGGGCTAAATTTAGCCCTCCAAAACAAGATGGCTTTCAACCTCGACCCCGGCCAGGAAACATGTTTGCTTTGTGACATGCCGATGAGGGAATCCCGTCCCCACGTGAAAATTGAGCAATGCAGATAAATTCTGTTCTTTTTCAAGATTCAACGTCTACTTACCCTTACATCTGAAGCTGTGACTTAAAATACGCCGTCTAGATCGAAAAGGAATCCTTCATCCGAAAAAATCGTGATGCAAAAAGTAGCTAAAAGAAAATTAACGAAAATGCATAGAATATTAATATCGCTCACTGCTCTAACATCCTTCAATATTATAAATTCATCAGTGGCTACATGTAGCCACTGTTTTTTCTTAAATTTTAATCCATTTTGTAATTAAAAGTTATAGTGAACAGAAGAGAACACTACACAGATCGATAGTCACTGAAGAACTAACATTTTATTTTGCAATGATGGAATGAAATGCATGCATTTGACATAGCCTAGGCCTCCTCATTCGCTAAAGAGCAAACGGAGGCATAGCGGAGAACTTTAGCGAACGTTAGTGAAACGCGCCCCAGTTCTAATTTTAATGTCTCCCAGCAAAGTGTGTGGCGACAGTTGTGTGAAGTCTATCTGTCTCCTGGAATGTAGGCTTAAGAGATGCCATGACCTGGGCGTCACAGGGTTAATTTTGACTGTGAATGACCTTAAGTTGAAAATGACAAATAAGACCATTTAATGGCATATAGGCGAATAAGTAACTAGGTTTCGAACTGGTAACTGAATAAGTTTTACGTGTATTCGGAGACAGAGATTGTGCGCCGAGATTCGGAGCAGCTCTGTTCCCGTAGTTTACGTGTATTCGGAGACAGAGATTGGAGCAGCTCTGTTCCCGTAGGTTACGTGTATTCGGAGACGGAGATTGTGCGCCGAGATTCGGAGCAGCTCTGTTCCCGTAGGTTACGTATATTCGGAGACGGAGATTGTGCGCCGAGATTCGGAGCAGCTCTGTTCCCGTAGGGAATATCGGCGCACAATCTCTGTCTCCGAATACACGCAACCTACGGGAACAGAGCTGCTCCGAATCTCGGCGCACAATCTCTGTCTCCGAAGTGCTTACTCTGATCCGAAAGATAAGATCCTGATCCTGATTCTGATCCTGATTTCCTTCCTGTCCTAGTCCTAGTGAACCAGTCGGGTGCCTGGCCGTTATCCCCCCTCGCATAACACGTGTACAGGTGATGCAACCCCCCTGGGTCCAGTATATGCCTGAGCGTTACACCCCCCTGTCTGCCACGTGTTCGGCTGGCGCCGCTCTCTCGCCGGCGCGTGTACGTGAGGGCGCAACTCTCTGACCTCCCATATCTGGTAGCTATTCCACGCCGGCGGGGCTTTTCCAGATAACATCTAGTGAAAATTCTCAGTGTAAACAAACATCAATCAACGGGCTTACTCAATCAACGTCGGGGGTACTAAGATGGCTACGCTAATTTGAATCGCACGTCACGATTGCAGGTAGACTGGTACGGACCTTAACTCGGCCAAGTATCTTTCGCTACACTAAACTTATAGTTAGTGCAGCGTGTGGAACTCTCCACCGCGGAGCAGTCTAAGCTGAATCGCCGATCCTTGTGTGGAAAAATACCTTGAAAATCCCTCGAAGAGGGCCTCGTCGCGCCATCTATGGGACGCCATATGTACGAGAATAAATTCAGGGCGTGAAACGGAAGAAATGCAAACTCGCTTTTCTAAAGGAAAAGCTAACGCGCCGACCAGCAAACGAGCAATTACGAGCATTTGTATTTATTCTCGATCTACGTGCATAGTCGAAAGGCTTGTGGAATCGCCACAACTCCTCAATTGACCGATTATACGGCTTTATCCTATACCCAAAGGGCACTGCCAAAATTTTTCTAAATAGGGCAGCGAATAAGATTTATTGTCACCGCTGCGCGGCGTTTGCGCGCTTCGCACGGATATCCGGGCTGCAGATCGTCTAGTATGGGCAATATTAATATAATGAAACAATACATTACATATCCACTTCCTGGTGGATTTTAACTGAATCAGCTTCCTTATAGTCACTCACTGGATAACCATTGATATTGGATTTACACAAAATTACACGAATAATTAACGCAATAACATCAACTATGGACTATTTTCTCAAACACAAATTACTGTCTTAGAGCTTGATGCTCATACAGATTAACACTGAGGGTTAACTCATCCACTACAATCATAAACTGGAGATTATATTTCACAAATTGCTGTAAGCTATCTGCTTTCACAACACTCTCATCCACTACAGTCAAACTCTAAAGATCAAGTCTCTCTGGAGCCTTCCTCATCCGGGTTGATCACCTTAGGGGAATAGGAGGTGATAACCTATCTGTATCAAAAGGTGACGTCTGAGGGTTCACAGTCAACTTCAATGGGGTGTCTATGGGCCGCGGAATGTTATCAGCTCGTGGTAACTGATTAGGCATTAAATGGGACTACGGAACAACCCAATCAACACCAAACCGATCATACAAGTCCTTGTCCCTTGTGATCTCACAGTCTCTCTCCATGCCTACTTCCATATCACTCGGAATTTTCTTAAAGAATGAAGAGTTTCTGGTCACAGAATGCTGCCCATCTGATGCAGATATCATACTACCCTTCTTCTGAGTAATGGTTAGTGGTGTGGTTTGATATGGTAAGCCACCTTTGACAAGATTGTATGGGGTTTTCACTAACACTGAGTCGCTTACTTGTAGGTCAGTAGGTTTCACATATCTGGCTGAATCAGCATGGAATTTCATTTTCAGCTTCTGTTGAGTGTCCCGTACGCGTACAGTGTCACTGATGGGGTCATGTTCCACAATCTGGGGTAGTTTGGTTTTGATCGCACGCTTCAGGAACAATGTAGCAGGTGCAACGTCTGTTGTAGAGTGATGAGTACATCTGTAAGTTCTAGTAAACCTTGTAGAGCCCTTCTCCAGTTGACTTTCGCAATTTTCACATGCTTTTTCAGCGTTCTACTTCACCATTGGCTCTAGGCCAAAAAGGGGTCACTTTGCGATGCCTAAAACTCATAGTTTCTGCGAACTTGGCAAACTCCTCTCCGTTGAAAACTGTTAAAATCGTTAACTGTCCAGAAAACTGTTATCAGATTTCACGGTCTCTGGTGTCCCAAATGTTGCAAAGATTTCGTCTAACTTTGGAAGTACAGCTGCTGCTGCTGCAGTTGATCGCACAGGTACCACAAATGGGAAACGTGAATAATCGTCTATGAACAGCATCACTGTTTCCCCCTCGATGTGTGCGAAATCAACACTGGTAAGTTCAAACACCTTTCCAGGTAGCATGGTTCAGGCCCGTCGGAGCCGCTACGGTTGGTACGGAATTGACCGTACCACTTTTTAGCCTAAAATGGAAAAGAAAAAAAGAGAGATGGAGAGGGAGAAGAAAAGAGAAGAGAAAGAGAGAGAGAGAGAGAGAGAGGGAGAAGAGAAGAGAAGAGAAAAGAAGAGAAGGTGGGAGGGTGATAAATGTCATGATCATAGGCTGATCGTAGGCTTATCACCAGGGTAATAAGCTGGTAGCGGGGTAGCGGGGAAGCTGGTAGCGGAGAAGAACACGAACATCGAAGTGACTTTGCCTTTTTTCCATTATTATGAAACGCCATTATCACATAAACAGAAGAACAGCATATATGCCACAAAACTTTTTCAACCAATCACAAATCTTAAAAATAATATCGTTAAGAAAGTGATAAATGAAGCTCGCCACCTGACCGTGAAACCTCCTATTTATAGGTTAGGGTTAGCAGCTTGACCTCAATTTCTATTTAATGAAGAGTAGGCATACTTTGTCCTTTTCTGCAGTACAATAAAAGGATAAAAAATCACTTTAAAGTGTGCTAAATTGCATGATTTGCACCCCCAATTCAAAAAAAGTTCTTACCACACCCTCCCCCGCTCGATCGCTCCGCTCCCTCGCATCGTTTCCTGTCCTGTAATCAAATTTCTAAAATCTGGTCACCCTGTCAACCCCTTCGAACCCCGCTGGGGGTTTCACCCCCCAGACCGCCACTGAAACCGTACAGGGGCGTGTACAGGGGGATTAGGGGGGGGTCCAAGAGGTCAGGACCCCCCCCTGCTCGCGCAGAAAACGCATCTAAGGGGGTCTAATTTCAAACTTTTTTGCTCGTATCTCGACAGTTCAGAAACACTGACACCAGGGGAAGGTTTGTTCCACTGCCCTGATTTCATGCACATGATAACTGCCTGTATAACGGGATCACTCGCTGTTGCAGCTTCAATTTCGCTTAGTCATTGCCTTTGACACAGCATTGCGCACATAATGCAATGTGACCGTCAGTTCTCTCGTCTACATTGTCAAGCGTAGATGTAGCAGGTGTACTGCTCGAATGTCTCGAACCGTAGTCTGTCAGGTTCTTGTCACCTGGTTCATAACCAACGTGAAATCTATACCTCTGCAGGTCCATTAGCCAACGCTCGATTCTTGCGGATGGTTTTAATGAGAGGTTATTGAACAACGACACAAGTGGTTGATGGTCGTATACATACAGGTGAAAACGCTTCACTGCCCAGTAGATTGCCAACGCCTCACGATCAATCTAGGGATAGCGGGATTCAGTAGCAGTAAGTGGATAGCTAGCGTAGTACAATGGAACACGATTTCCATCTACACCCTTCTGGGTAAGCACAACTCCAAGTCCAATTGTGCTTCCATCTGTATAGATTACAGTTTTGTTTTCAGGATCAAAGTAACCAAAAGTCGTCTCAGCAGATAAAGCATTCATGAATCATGAGATTCGTGAACGCAGTATCTTCTTCCTCTGTCCATCGCCAAGGTTCATCCTTGTGTGTCAACCTTCGAAGAGGACGTGTGATGGTGGCAAAATTCTTGATGTAGCATGAACAAAACGCCGCAGAACTCAGTAAGCTCCGTACTTCAGTGATGGTGTTGGGCGGTTTCAATGTCTGTATCTCACTGACTTTATTCGGGTCTGGTGAGATACCTTCACCACTGAAGATATGTCCAAAGAACAACATGCTTGGTACACGAACTTGACACTTCAACAGGTTCACATGCAAGTTGCTATCAGGCAGTCGCTGTAACACCATTCGAAGATGCCGGTCGTGTTCTTGTATGTTTCTTCCCCCAACATAGATGTCATCACTGATATTCTTGACACCTTGTATGCCACTGATGACGTCACTGACAATCTTCTGAAAGATTTCCGCTGAACATGACATACCAAGGTTCAAACGCTTATAACGCCATAATCCGACATGAGTCGAGAACGTGGTGAGATGGCGTGAGTCTGGATGTAACATGATCTGGTGGTAGCCTTGCCTTAGGTCAACCTTACTAAACACTTTGCACCCATTCAGGTCAGCTACAATGTCATCAATGGTAGGTATGACATGACGTTCACGACTTATTGCTTGATTGACTGCACGCATGTCGACACAGATGCGTATCTCGTCACCTGTTGGCTTTGGAACGACAACTATAGGTGATATCCAAAGTGTTGGACCTTCAGCTCGTTCTATTATGTCAGCCCTTTCAAGTTCATCCAGTTTCTGTTTGACTTTCTTTCTGACGTGAAAAGGGATACTTCGATGAGGTTGTGCTACTGGTTTGATCGATTCATCGACAACAACCTTGACAGGATCACATTTGCATGTTTCCATCCCAGCGGTCACTGTGGGGAATTCACTCATAATGTCTGTGTCAGGATGCGATTTTGGTTCAGACACACTGCGGACCGTTGTGATCAGGTTTAACTTCTGAGACGCTTTCCACCTCAAAAGCGAACTGCTTGGTCCATTCACCACGAAGAATGTATCTTTGCAGGTATACTGACCATTCGATGCATCAGCTTGGAATTTCCCAAGTAGATTGAGTGGTTCTGCTGACATGTATGGGTACACTCTCGAATATGAGTGTGTAAGCTTCGGCTTGTTCTTTACTGCGAGATAATCTGTCTCATTCAAAACATTTACCAATGCCCCAGAATCAGCTATTACTCGCACTGGTATGCCAGCTACGTTGACACTGAACAGTGGTTTGTCACGGACAGTCATGTTGGTAGTGTCAGTAAGACAAAATGTATACCCGTCATCATCAGTGTTACAGGCATTTCAGCGGCCCTAAATTTCCTAAAAACTGCTAAAATGTTTAGCTCGCCCTAAAATCCCTAAAAAAAGGGCTAAAATTTTATTAAAATTCCTAAAAAAATAATTCACAGATGTTTGGAGTTTTTGGTGATGAGATGATAAACTTTTGGTTTGTAATTATGTCCTCCAACCATTCCTCATTCTGCGAACACATTTCTAGGCTTAATTTCCGCATTATGCAGCGGCAAGGTTATATTCCTCATTTCAGTTGCACTGTACAAAATTTGCACCGATTGTTCGCATTGTTCGCTTGTACATTGTTTTTTTTTCAGGCATTTTGTATCTGGCATGTCTACGGTAAATGGAATAGCCTAGTCAGACAGGCGCTGTCTGCAAGGTGTCGCGTAGTTTGGTCACGGGTTGTAGGGTTGAGTCTAGGGTTGAGATAGTGTTATCAGACATGAGAATATGGCCCACAGTATGCCTCAGATTGCAGGAAAATGGCTTAAATATTTCAATTTTCTGGGGGGCATGCCCCCAGACCCCCCTAGCACTGCCATGCCTACGGTACGCGGGCCTGCCTGCGGCAGCCAAGGTACATTTCGCCCCCTCCGTCAATTTCTGAATACGCCACTAGTTACTGATCACCGCGGGAACATTCCGCATTTGGAGTGCCCAGGGTTGGAGACCCTGGTAATGGATGTTTTCTAGTTATCTTTATACAGAGTAAGTAATGTGACTCAGTCTACCAGTGATTCCTAAGCTTCAGTGTCTGATTATACGACCCTGTTCCTAGCTGGATGTACAAGACACCCGCCCCCCCCCCACTCCGAGGTCGGAGGGACCGCATGCGCGTTCCCAAAATCTGCGGTAAAGGGGTATTTTTCGCGTGACAAAATCCGGCCCAAGAATTGT
>NW_014580513.1:1102-2495 GCF_000485595.1 Priapulus caudatus
CAGCGATCGATCGCTGCGCTACCGGTGCGCTCTCTCACGCCCGCGCTCTTGCGTCGTCGGCTACGACCGTGGCGTGGTCGCCCGAGATAAGACGTCGTCGTCGGTCGGCAGCCGTGACGTCACGCAAATGTGTCGGCATTTTCTCATCGCGTGCTCGCGTGCTCAGGGTTGTGAGTACGAGCGTGTGTTTGCGTTAGGCGTTGACATAGCGGTAGGCGCGGTGGGGGTGGGGGGTTGTCGGTCTTTGCTATATGATGAATAAGGTATAGGGTAGCGGGGTTGGCTGGGATGTCGTCATGATGGGGGGGGGTAGGATTACGGTTATATACAGGGTTGTGATTAAGGTTAGGGTTAGGGTTAGGGTAAGGGTTAGGGTTAGGGTTAGGGTTAGGGTTAGGGTTCGGGTTAACAACAGGATTAGTGTTAGGGTCAGTGTGAGGGTCAGTGTTAGGATAATGGCAGAAGGGAGGGTTGCAAGGTGGGTTGGGATGGGATAGTAGGGCACACGTGTGAGCAAAGTTAAAAGGTGCAAGAATGTATGTCATATATATAGAAATATATATATATAGAGAGAGAGTGAGAGAGAAGAAGAAGAAGAAGAGAGAGAGAGAGAGAGAGAGAGAGAGAGAGAGAGAGAGAGAGAGAGAGAGAGAGAGAGAGAGAGAGAGAGTAGGGAGAGCAGAGAGAGAGATGCGGAAGGATCGACGAAGAGATGAGAAGAGAGAGAGAGAGAGAGAGAGAGAGAGAGAGAGAGAGAGAGAGAGAGAGAGAGAGAGAGAGAGAGAGAGAGAGAGAGAGAAATGATGATAGAGTGATTGGTAGACAGAAAGAGACAGATTACAAATAGAAAGCGGAGAGAATGTGAGACGTACTATCGCGCGCGCTTTCCCGCCCCTGCGCCCACATGCACGCACGCACGCACGCACGCACGCGCGCACGCGCGAGCGCGCAAATACACACATTCAAGCCAGTGCAACACGAGGCAAATACGCCTGACAGCAAACACACAGACACGTAACACAAATGATCATAGGACAACATGCGGGCACAAACACACGCACGTAGATACACCCACGCGCACGCGGATACACACACACACATGCACACACGCATATATATATATATATACTATATCAATAGTCCGTAATAGAAAATCTTTTCTATTATGGATTCTTAATATATATTGCGACAAAGACGCATACACGCACACACGCGCACGCACGCACGCACGCACGCACGCACGCACGCACACACACAGGCACATACACAGGCATGCACACAGGCATGCACACACAAACACACACACATACACGCACACGTACGCACACACACACACACACACACACACACACACACGTACGCACGCTCACACACATACACACACACACACACA
>NW_014580513.1:5658-5984 GCF_000485595.1 Priapulus caudatus
TTCTTCTTCTTCTTCTTCTTCTTCTTCTTCTTCTTCTTCTTCTTCATCATCATCTTCTTCTTCTTCATCATTCTCTTCAGCCTTGGGTCAAATCATCGCCCGTTGTCCTTCGTTAAACGTATGCCTTTCTCAGCTGCTGCTGTATGCTCCGGTCCTGTGCTCTTCTCCGCCATCTTGGTTCAAATATTTCCAAGGTCGTCTCGCCATCGTGTCTTTTGACGGCCACGTTTTCGCTTGTGCAATAACTACAGACCCGCTTTAATATCAGCTAGAGCAGTGTAGATATAGTTCTGGGCAATTATTAGGGCGAACTCGCCAACACAAAG
>NW_014580513.1:7248-9016 GCF_000485595.1 Priapulus caudatus
CTCCTCTCCTCTCCTCTCCTCTCCTCTCCTCTCCTCTCCTCTCTTCTCCTCTCTTCTCCTCTCTTCTCCTCTCTTCTCCTCTCTTCTCCTCTCTTCTCCTCTCTTCTCCTCTCTTCTCCTCTCCTCTCCTCTCCTCTCCTCTCCTCTCCTCTCCTCTCCTCTCCTCTCCTCTCCTCTCCTCTCCGCTCCTCTCCTCTCCTCTCCTCTCCTCTCCTCTCCCATACTCTTGTCTCATTCGTGTTCTCTCTCCTCTTTCCTCGTATATACTCTTCATTGGAGCCTTTCTTCGATTATTGATGCGTATGCGAATTGTCTTTGATTTTTTCTACCGATTTTCTCTCAGGTAGTTTTACTGGATTTATCGCATTTATTTGCCCCGATGTCTCTGCTCCTGTATTTTTTTTCTATTCTCCCCTCGCCTCTTCTCTCCTCTCCTCACTCTCATCCTTTCTACTCATCTCCTCTCCTCTCCTCTCCCCTCTCTCCTCTTCTCCTCTCGTCTCGGTTTATTCCCGCTCACGTCTTCAGCCCACGTCTCATCTCCTCTTTCCTCCTCTTCTATCAACCCTCGCCTCTGGTCTTCCTTTATCTATGCTTCTCTTCTCTCTCGTTCCTACACCTTTCTTCCACCATCTTCGCAATGCCTATTTTCACTACCGTCCAGTTTTACTCCGCCCCCGACTTTCCACTTACCCTTGACCAAGATTGTCTTTATCATTTCTACCACCCCTCAATCACCCATCCAACACTCTTCCACCACCCATCCACCACCCATCCACCACTTATCCACCACCTCTCAGACACCTATCCACCACCCATCCCCACCCATCCACCACCCATTTACCACCCATTCACCACCAATCCACCACCGATCCACCACTCATCCACCACCCATCCACCACCTATCCACCACCCATTTACCACCCATTCACCACCAATCCACCACCGATCCACCACCCATCCACCACCCATCCACCACCTATCCACCACCCATCCACCACCCATTCACCACCCATCTACCACCTATCCACCACCCATCCACCACCCATTCACCACCCATCCACCACCTATCCACCACCCATCCACAACCCACCCACCACACCCTCCACCACCCCTCCACCACCCATCCACCACACCATCCACCACCCTTCCACCACTCATCCACCACCCAGCCATCACCCCTTAATCCCTCATCCACCACCCTCCAAACCCATCCACTACCCATCCATCACCCCTCAACCACCCATCCACCACCCATCCACCACCCATTCACCACCCATCCACCACCCATCCACCACCCATCCACCACACATCCACCACCCATCCACCACCCATCCACCACCCCCAACACCCCTCCACCACCCATCCACCACCAATCCACCACCCATCCACCACCGCCCACCACCCCTCCACCACCCCTCCACCACTCCTCCGCCACCCCTCCACCACCCCTCCACCACTCCTCCACCACCCTCCACCACCCTCCACACCCTCCACCACCCCTCAGCCACCCCATAGCCACTCTCCACCCCTCCACTGCCCCTTCCCCCCAGCAGCTCTGCCTCCACGGCTGCACGCGCGAGCTAACAGTGATGGGGGAGTGCCGTCGCAATTGTGTTACAGCTTTATTATTAACCGTGGCAGTGGCAGATGCATCGAGAGAGGTGTGAATTAGTAGCCATCAGTCGCAGCCAATTGAGCCAACACGATAACATCAAGATCGATAACATCAAAGACCGAGTGCCACACACACACACACACACACACA
>NW_014580513.1:9718-10065 GCF_000485595.1 Priapulus caudatus
AGAGGGAGAGAGAAGCGAAGAAAGGGAGAGATAGAGAAGGTGGAGGGAGAGAGAAGGGAAGAGAGGGAGAGATAGAGAGGGTGGAGGGAGAGAGAAGGAAAGAGAGATAGAGAAGGTAGAGGGAGAGAGAAGGAAAGAAAGGGAGAGATAGAAAAGGTGGAGGGAGAGAGAAGAGAAGGGAAGAGAGATAGAGAGAGTGGAGGGATAGAGAAGGGAAGAGAGGGAGAGATAGAGAAGGTAGAGGGAGAGAGAAGGAAAGAGAGATAGAGAAGGTAGAGGGAGAGAGAAGCGAAGAAAGGGAGAGATAGAGAAGGTGGAGGGAGAGAGAAGGGAAGAGAGGGAGAGAT
>NW_014580513.1:10860-11815 GCF_000485595.1 Priapulus caudatus
GTGTGTGTGTGTGTGTGTGTGTGTGTGTGTGTGTGTGTGTGTGTGTGTGTGTGTGTGTGCGTGCGTGCGTGTGTGTGTTCTGGTAGGGCCACGCGGGCACGTATACATGACATAGCTATAGATCCATCATCATCATCATCAGCATCACGCCTCACCATGAGCCTGTGTACCCACCGTGTGACGCTACTACCATGCACTGCATGATCGCATGCATGGACGGGGGACAACATCACGAACAAACACACACACACGCACGCACGAACGCACGCACGCACGCGCGTGCGCGCGCTGCTATATTCTATATACTATATTCTATATACTATATGATATATACTATATTCTATATATTATATACTATATTCGATATACTATACTCTATATACTATATGCTATATACTATATTCTATATATTATATACTATATTCTATATACTATATTCTATATACTATATACTATATTCTATATACTATATACTATATTCTAACACTGCATCACATATCCAGAGGGTGTCTATGTACTGGTGGGCTTGTTTACCAGGTTTCAAAAGCTACTCCCCAAAACTCATCAAACCCAACTTCATGAAATTAGGTTATTCAAATTCTCCATATTTATATTAGATAATTCTTATTATTATTAAATAATAATGTGTGTGTTTAGAGTATAGAGTATAGAGTAATGTACAGTGTGTGTGTGTGTGTGGCGGGTGACTTGCTGCAGGCTGGGTGAATACATGAGTATTATGTTCTTACAGAAAAGTGACATTTAGATGTGGAATTACGCTTCAAGGATGTGACAGCGTGATGACACGGGTGGCTAGATGAAGGGGTCGCGCACACTACGGCAGCTGTCGCCGCTACCAGAACACACACACACGCACGCACGCACACGCACGCACGCACGCACGCGCGCGCGCACACACACACACACACACACACACACACACACACACACACAC
>NW_014580513.1:16087-16608 GCF_000485595.1 Priapulus caudatus
CCACCCTCCCTCTCACCCACCCTCCCTCCCATCTCACCCCCATCCCTCCCATCTCACCCTCCCTCCCCACACTCAAACATCGCTACGACGTCTGGTCAACAGCAGCAGCAGCGTCTGCGAGTGAAATTTAATCCCATTAACATTAACGTCTGAGTTATATCGTCTGTGCGCTCCAGCAGCCGCGCACGGTTTTTCTCCAACGGCGGCGGCAGTAGCTGCATGGGTATAGTGGTGGTGGCGGCGGCGGCAGTAGCTGGGTGTAGCTAGCGGTAGTGGCGGCGGCGGCGGCGGCAGTAGCTGGGTGTATAGCGCTGGTGGCGTCGGCGGCAGTAGCTGGTGTAGCGGTGGTGGCGGCGGCTACATACAGACGCGCGCGTTACCCATCTGTTTTGCAGTTACAGCGATCGTGAGATTGGACTTTGGAATACTGAAGCCAAGTCAGGGAAGAAGGGCGATGCTTCACATTAATAGTATGTGTGTAAGAGAGAGAGAGAGAGAGAGAGAGAGAGAGAGAGAGAGAG
>NW_014580514.1:0-484 GCF_000485595.1 Priapulus caudatus
TCCCTATTGATCCCTATTATCTACTTCTGATATATATATATTAATTTATTTGTTTATATGCGCGCGCGTCTGTGTGTGTTGGGGTGTGCTAGTGCCCGTGGTGGTGGTAATGTGGTGGCGGTGTTATTGGTTATTGTTATTGGTTATTGTTATTGGTTATTGTTATTGGTTATTGTTATTGGTTATTGTTATTGGTTATTATTATTGGTTATTGTTATTGGTTATTGTTATTGGTTATTGTTATTGTTATTGGTTATTGTTATTGGTTATTGTTATTGGTTATTGTTATTGGTTATTGTTATTGGTTATTGGTTATTGTTATTGGTTATTGTTATTGGTTATTGTTATTGGTTATTGTTATTGGTTATTGTTATTGGTTATTGTTATTGGTTATTGTTATTGGTTATTGTTATTGGTTATTGTTATTGGTTATTGTTATTGGTTATTGTTATTGCCATCACTATTATTATTATATTGTTAGTGG
>NW_014580514.1:1689-3163 GCF_000485595.1 Priapulus caudatus
GATAGACGATATATATATATATATATATATATATACATAATAGTGGTAGCATCCCGTGTGCTTGTGACTGTGTGTCTGTTTCTTTGCATGCGTGCGCGCCCGCGCGCGCGTGTGTGTGTATAAGTGTATCCTCGGTTATCGTCGGTCTGTGAATGATACACGAGAGTTGATATGTTTGTACGCGCGTTCGTGCGTCTAATGTAATTCATTAAGTAACGGCAGCGTATGTAGTGCGTACAGCCAGACTCACTTATAAGTGCAACCAGACTTAATGTGGGAGAGCGGGGAATCCCATATCAGCGTGTGTGAGTCGGGGGCGTGTGTGTGTGTGTGTGCGTGTGTGTGTGTGTGTGTATGTTAGTGTGTGTGAGACGTGTGTGCGTGATATATATATATATATATATATATATATATATATATATATAAATAGATATAGAAAGAACATCATACTTGCATCACGTGTTATAATATTCATTCCGCTGGCTGAAGTCACGTGATGAACGAATCACGTGGTTTTTCTCGATTACATATTGGCTTCCATATTGTTTTACTTCTCAATGTTCTGTTTTTGTTCTTGTTTCGCAAATCCGGGTTCGAAAACTTTGCTGTTTGAGTGAGATTTACAAGCGAGGACATTAAATATTTCTTTTTTTTAGCAATAATACAAAAAAGAAGAAAGAAAAAACGTTGCATGTATATATATAATTGGTTAAAACATAATTTATTATTACGCCATTTTTTCCCGCGAAACAACGCTCGCGCTCCGCCCCGCGTCACGTGCACGTCACGTGCGCGGGGTCACGCGCGCGGGGTCACCACCGTGAACCGGAAGACAGATGGAAGCCCAAAACGGAAGTGCTACACGTTTCCGGTACGCTGAACACAGACCGGAAGTCAGGTAAAAACCACTACAACGCTAGGATTTGATTAGATGTCGTGGGTGTGCGTGTGTTCAATCGTATTACAGTTTAAAAAAAAACTGTGACCGTTTTTGGCTCTTTTTTCAATCTATCGGCACTATATTACGCGCGTAGGCGTTCGCGATCGCGGCAAACAACGTCTTCGCGCGGACTAAGACACGACCTACGTCATCACTGACTGCCAGAAGATAAATTTTGTCTCGCTCTCTCTCTTTCTCTTTCTATCTGTCTCTGTTTCTGGTACAGAACCGCGTTGGATCGTGACTGACTGATTGACTGATGCATTCTAAAATTATACACACCCATATTTACACGGCGCCAGGCACGACCAACCGATCATCAGCGATTCCCGCGAAATATCGCGGCGCGTATGTTACGTAAAAGGAGCGTGCACGTCGATCGGTTGGTCGCACCTGGCAATTCCTGACTGATATGTCACGCACGCTCGGAGTAGATCAGAAACAAGTGATCATCCCGATGTTGTTACTATGGTAACGGTTACTAAACATAAACAATTCCTACCAATACTATATATATATATATATATATATATA
>NW_014580514.1:6563-7897 GCF_000485595.1 Priapulus caudatus
CTCTCTCTCTCCTCTCTCTCCTCCCTCTCTAACCTCCCCTTCCTCTCTCTCTCTCTCTCTCTCTCTATCTGCGGCCAGCGGCGACGGAGCAAGCCCTGGCGGTCACGAACCCGGCATGCTAGCCAGTGTCCAGTCCGTCGCCCGGCCCCCGAGTCAGTGGTGCTGACCGTTCAACCCGGCCGCCATCACCATGTGATGTCCGGCGTCCCCCCCTCCCCCCCTCCCCATCATCATCTGTGGACTATGTGGATGCATCACTCCCCCTCCCCCTCCTCCCCCGCCCATCGGACTGTGCGGACCTCCCTGCATCTGCTGCCCCATGGGGCTGCCGTCTCCGGGAGGGTACACCCCGGGGAGGAGCTCTCCGTTGGGACCGAGAAGACCGGGAGGAGTCATGCGCTTCTCCTTCTGCCTGCGATTGCAGAACCAGACTCGAACGACTTCCTTCTCCAACTGGAGGCTCTCGGCGAGCGCGGTGATCTCCTGCGCCGAAGGCTTCGGCTGCTTGACGAAGTGGTTCTCGAGCGCGCCCTTGACGGTGACCTCTATGGACGTCCTCTTCTTGCGCTTCCTTCCCTGCGCGGCGATCTTGTCTATGCTCGTCGGGGAACCCGTGTTCGAGTCGGCTTCCTCTAGCCACTTGGAGAGGAGCGGCTTCAGCTTGCACATGTTCTTGAAGGAGAGCTGCAGCGCCTCGAAGCGGCAGATGGTCGTCTGCGAGAAGACGTTGCCGTAGAGCGTGCCCAGAGCGAGGCCGACGTCGGCTTGCGTGAAGCCGAGTTTGATGCGTCGCTGCTGCTCGAAAAAAAAGAAGAGAGAAGGGAGACGAGATGAGAAAGGTGGGGACACGCAGGGGTGCACGCATATATACACGCATGCGTGCACGTACACGCAGATATACACGCAGGGGTGCACGTACACGCATATATACACGCAGGGGTGTACGTACACGCATATATACACGCAGGGGTGCAAGTACACGCATATATACACGCAGGGGTGTACGTACACGCATATATACACGCAGGGGTGCACGTACACGCAGATATACACGCAGGGGTGTACGTACACGCAGATATACACGCAGGGGTGTACGTACACGCAGATATACACGCAGACATACACGCATATGTTCACGCAGATGTACACGCAGATATACACGCAGACATACACGCAGATATACACGCAGATAATATACACGCAAATATACACGCAGGGGTGTACGTACACGCAGATATACACGCAGACACACGCGACACGATATGTACGCGCGCGCACAGTTTATCACAAAGTTTAAAGAGAGAGAGAGAGAGAGAGAGAGAGAGAGAGAGAAG
>NW_014580514.1:9182-10382 GCF_000485595.1 Priapulus caudatus
CCCCTCCTCTCTCTCTCTCTCTCTCTCGGTCTAGTGGAGCGAAGAGAAACGCACTGGGGCCAGTTGAGTGAGAATTGATGGGTTCTGGTCCCCTCCCCCTCACCCACTTAGCAATCACGTCTTTCTTTCTTCATCGAAGCACACACGCGGGGGGGGGGTCGCGGAAAGGGATGGGGGTGGCTGTTGAAACGGTTGTGGTGGGTGGCGGAAGTGGCAGCGGATGTAAAGGTTACCTGTGAACCCGTCGTTTTTTTTCTCTGTTCGGGTTGTTTTATTATTGCGTCGTCGAGCGTTGAAGGTTTAATTTGGTTTTGTTTCCGTGTTGCTTTTTTTGTGGTTTTTATTGGAGTTTTGCGGACGGGGGGGCAAGAATTTCGCAGTTAAACTATGATCCCGAGTTGTGTGTGTGTGTGTGTGTGTGTGTGTGTGTGTGTGTGTGTGTGTGTGTGTGTGTGTGTGTCGTGTGTGTGTGTGTGTGTGTCGTGTCGTGTNGTAAAAGAGTTATACGCTGTTGATGTCATATCTGCTCAAGAGCATATATATGAACCTGGGGCCCGTTATCAGAAACAAAATTAGTCTTAACGTTAGTCTTAATATTAACTTCGACTCGTAAACCGTTGACAGAAATATCGTAAATTAAGTTCCTGTTATCGTAGGGTTTTTCATAGATGCGATGCACTGTCAACGCTATTCCCGTAATATTAACATTAGTCGTAAGTGCTATCTTAGCATCAACATTAGTCGTAAGTGCTATCTTAGCATTAACATTAGTCGTAAGTGCTATCTTAGCATTAACATTAGTCGTAAGTGCTATCTTAGCATTAACATTAGTCGTAAGTGCTATCTTAGCATCAACATTAGTCGTAAGTTCCATCTTAGCATTCACCTCAGCATTAACTTTACGATGTTTCTGACAACGGCCCCATGCTCTTGATCTCACATCACGCTTTTTATTGATCTTATATGTGTTAGCTTTATCTTATAACTCCATCTTAGGTTTTTGATCTAATATGTCAACATTATATTTATTATATCTCACTTATCTCTCATATACGTATATATATATATATATATATATGGATGCGTGCATGCGTGCGTGCGTATGTGTGTGTGTGTGTGTGTGTGTGTGTGTGTGTGTGTGTGTGTGTGTGTGTGTGTGTGTGTGTGTGTGTGTGTGTGTGTGTGTGTGTGTGTGTGTGT
>NW_014580514.1:11478-16597 GCF_000485595.1 Priapulus caudatus
CACACACACACACACACACACACACACACACACACACACACACACACACACACACACACACACACACACACACACACACACACACACACACACACATATATAGGGCGTTGAGAGCTGGAGGTATATACATACACGTGTGACCGCATAATACATGTCAAGAGCAGTTAATGTAAGACAGCGACGCGTGTTACATTGTATGCAATATTTGTAACGATAACGATCCGTCCATATATATATATATATATATATATATATTATATATATATACGAGAGGCGGCGGTCGCACAGCGCGTGAGTGAATGCAATGTTGTCTGCTTGCTGATGCCGGTAGAACCAGTGCACAGATGTGTGCTGCCACCTTGTGTATGCTAAATGTATCTATATATCTATCTATCTACATAATATATATATTATAAGTAATTAAACCCAACTCTCTTTGAGATTATTTACTTCTGATATATGTTATAAATGTCGTGTTCTTGAGCCGTATAGAATGATGATGCTGACGATTGTTTTTAGATTTGTATTGAGGTTAACTTTTACTAAAGACAGTTTACCTACGCGGTAGAGAACTTTCATCGAGAGACGCGCCACAATCTACCAGCGATCTCTCTTGTACTAATCGGGTTTTGTATTATCACAATATATATATATATAGTTGCTTACTGAATAGAACAACGTGTTTATGCACGCATGATTCTATTTACACACAATAATATCAGGAGTGAATAATAAAAGATATAATATTATTCACTCCTAATAATATAATACAACAGATTAAGTTGTGTATCTCGTTACTCCATTGATATTGGGCCCCACTAGGTGTCGCTCCGAGTCATTCCCAACAATATCTCATTCTGTGCAACAATACGGAAAATAAGTACTTGTCACGATGCAGCAAACTGATCTCTGAAAAAAAACACCCGGTACATATTCTTGTAGGATCCCTTTCCTATTCATACCTTCTGATCCATACCGCAGTGAGCGCTCGCGCGCGCGCACGCACGCACGCACGCACACACGCACACACATACACACACACACACACACACACACACACACACACACACACACACACACACAACACCGGGGCGCAAATCCCAGTTTAAAAAGTGTTAAAAATGGATATCCATCACAAAATATAAACTCCTCGGTGAGATATTGCCGCATGCCTAACACACTAACGTAGCCAAATTGTGTAACTTGCTGGTGACTGGTATTATGCAGGCCCGGGCACCATTACATCGAGGTTCTTCTTCCTATTTTCTCAAAGAGAGATATATCCTGTAAAATATTATCATATAAATCTATGCTAGAATAACCTCCTCCCTAATTCTAAATGCATAATTTTTTGCAAAATAATATTCTCTCGGGAGATATTGGCATGGTGCGAGCAGCCGTTTTCAGGCGTGCATATGGACTGAAAACACTGCATAATATAGCTTACTATTGAGAAGGAGAATTGGAAGACTGAGGAAAGGTGCAGGGAAGAAAGCTGAGGGCGGTTAATAGAAAGAATGAGGCTGAGCGAGGGACATGGAGGGAGGCAAAGCAAGGACAGAGGGGATGAATTTGTAGTTTTTGCTCCCCACAGGCTAGGGCGCTTCCAATCATAAACACAGGTCTCACTGATACAATTTATTTCATAAAATCTATGCTGAGTATTATCCCCTAACCATTTTAAATGCATATCATCACAAAGTAATAACCTCTCTGCTGTGATATTATTCGGCGCATGCGCTAACACACTAACGTAAGCCAAATTGTGAATACTGACATTATACTCAGCGGCACCTTACATGCGAGGTCTTCTTCCTATTTCTGCAAGAGAGGTATACTTTGTGATAAATGTTATTATATAAATCTATGCTAGAATGACCTTTTCCCTAGTCTAAATGCATAATTTTTGCAAAATGTAAATTTTTCTCGGAAGATATTGCGCCTGCGCGAGGCATCGTTTCAGACGTGAGTAATGGACCTGAAGAACACATGCCTAATATAAGCTTGCTAAATGAGAGAAAAGAGTTTGGGAGACTGAGGAAAGGCAGCAGGGAAGAAAGCTGAGGGCGGTAAGAAAAATAAATCGAGGCCTTGCAGCTGATGGACAGAGGGGGGGGCAAGGAAGACAGGAGGGAGATGAATTAGTGTTTTGCTCCCACAGGCCTAGGGCGCTTTTGGCCAATCATTAAACAGCAGGTCTATCTGATAACAATTTATTTACATAAATCTAATCCATGAGATATCCCCTAACCTTTTTAAATGCATTATCCATCACAAAGTATAACTCCTCTGGTAAGATATTGCGCATGCGCTAACACACTAACGTAGCCAAAATGGTGTACTGACTGGGTATAATGCAGCGGGCACCTTACAATGCGAGGTCTTCTTCCTATTTCTAAAGCGAGTATAGTTGTAAAATAGTTTAATTATATAAAAATCTATGCCAGAATACCTCCTCACCTATTCTAAATGCTTTTAATCTTGCAAAATATTCTTCTTCTTGGGAAAATATTTGCGCATGTCGCGATCACCGTTTTAGGCGTGCCAGTATATGACTGAAGAACACTGCAATAATATTTAGCTTTACTATTGATAAAGGAGGGTTGGAAGACTGAGGAAAAGGTGGCAGAGAAGAAACCTGAGGGCCGTAAAAAAAATGAGGCTGAGCGAAGGACATGGAGGGAGACAAGGAAGGACAGGCGGGGCATGAATTATAGTTTTGCTCCCCACAGGCTAGGGCGCTCCGTCGCCAACTCATAAACACCAGGTCTACTGATCAACAAATTTTGTTCATAAATCTATGCTGAGTATTATCTCCTAACCATTTTAAAATGCATTATCCATTCACGCAATAGGAATACTCTTCTAGTGAGTTAATTTGCGGCATAAGAGTTACACACTAACGTAGCCAAATTGATGTACTGACTGGTATATGCAGCGGGCACCTTACATGCGTAAGGTCTTCTTCCTATTTATCAAGAGAGATATACCTGTAAAATATTATCATATAAATCTATGCTAAGATAATAACCTCCTCCCTTATTCTAATGCATAATTTTTTTGCAAAATATTATTATTCTCGAGAGAGATATTGGCGTATCATGAGCGAGCACCGTTTCACTACCGCTGGCAGTATGGACTGAAGAAGCCTGGCCAATTCATATAAGCTTGCTAAGAGAGAAAAGAGGGTTGGAAGACTGAGAAAGGCGGCAGGGAAGAATCTAAAGGACGGTAAAAAAAAATCGAGGCTGAGTGAGGGACAGAGGGGGGGCGGAAGGAAGGACAAAGAGGGTGAATGTAGTTAGTTTTGCTTCCCACAGGCTAGGGCGCTCTCCCAATCATAATACAGGTCTTACTGGATAACAATTTATTTCATAAATCTATGCCGAGATATCACCCCTAACCGATTTCAAATTGGCATATCCATAACACAAAATGAAGCTCCTCTGGTGAGAATATTGCGCATGCCTAACACACTAACGTAGCCAAATTGTTGTACTGACTGGTATATGCAGCGAGCACTTGACATGCGAGTCTTTCTTCTATTGATGCAGAGAGAGGTAGTACTTGTAAAATCTTATCATATAAATCTATGCCTAGATACCTCCTCCCTATTCTAAAACAGTAATCTTTTGCAAAATATTCTTCTTCTCGGGAGATATTGGCATGTGCGCGAGCAAGTTTCAGACGTGCAACGTATGGACTAAAGAACAATATGCCTAATATAGCTTGCTAAGAGATGGAGGGACGTTGGGAGACTGAGGAAATGCAGCAGGAAAAATAGGCTGAGGGCGGTTAAAAAATAATTGGGCTGAGCGAGGGACAAGAGGGGGAGGCAAGGGACGGACAGGAGGTGGCGCATTAAGAACATTAGTAGTTTTTGCTCCCCACAGGCTAAGGGCGCTCTCCCAATCATAAGACACAGGTCCTACTGCTAACATTTTAATTTCATAAATCTTATGGCCGAGATAATCCCGCTAACGATTTTTAAAATGATATCCAGTCACAAAGTATACTTCTCTGGTGAGATATTGCGCATGCGCTAACACAATATAAGTAGCCAATTGTGTACTGGACTGGTATAAGTGCAGCGGGCCCCTTACATGCGAAGTCTTTTTCCCTATTTCTCAAAAGAAAGTATATTGATAAAATTTTCATCATATAAATCTATGCTAGAATACCTCCTCTCTATTCTAATATGCATAATTTTTGCAAAAATTATTCTTCTTCTTGGAATATTGCGCATGTGTCGAGCACCGTTTCAAAGCGTGCAGTATGGACTGCAGAACACTGCATAATATAGGCTAAGCTATGAGAGAAGGAGAGTTTGGGAGACCGAAGGAACAAGGTGGCAAGGGAAGAAAGCTGAGGACGGTAAAAAATAATAAGGTCTGAGCGAAGGCGAGCACGAGGGAGGCAAGGGAAGATCAAGACGGATGATTAGTAGTTTTTGCTCCCCACAGGCTAGGGCACTCTGCCAATCATAAACACAGGTCTACTGCTAACAATTTAGTTTCAATAAATCTAGGCTGGAGATATCCCCTAACCATTTTTTAAATCGCATATCCATGGCACAAGTTATAACTCCTACTGGGTGAGATATTGCGCATTGCGCTAACAACATAACGGTAGCCAAATTGTGTTACTGACTGTATATGCAGCGGGCACGCTTACATGCAATCTTTTCCTATTTCTCAAAATAAGTATATCTGATGAAATTTTATCATATAACATCTATGCTAGAAATACCTCCTCCCTATTCTAAATCATAATTTTTGCATAAATAATATTCTTACTTGGGAGAATTGCGCAATGTGCGAGCAACCGGTTTCACAGCGTGCAGTAATGAGCTGCAGAACAACTGCATAATTATAGCTAGCCTATGAGAGAAGGAGGGTTGGGAGACCGAGGAAGGTGGCAGGGAAGAAAGCTGAGGGCGGTAAAGAAAGAATTCGAGGCTGAGCGAGGGACAGAAGGGGGAGACAAGGGAAAGGACCAGGAGGGGAATGAATTTAGTAATTTTGGCTTCCCACAGTCTAAGGTGCTCTCCCAATCATAAACACAAGGTGTAACTGATAACAATTTATTTATAAAATCATGCTGAGTATCCGCCTAACTA
>NW_014580515.1:0-13716 GCF_000485595.1 Priapulus caudatus
TTCCATCGAGGCACACTGGATGCGTTCATGCTGTCTGCCCGCAATCCTTGCTGCCTCTCACTGCCACTACCTGTCCTGTCACCACCACTGTCACTACTGTCACACCACTGTCACTACTGTCACTACTGTCACTACCACTGTCACTACTGTCACTACCACTGTCACTACTGTATTACAAGAAACCTATATATATATATATATATATATATATATATATATATATATATACATGTCAGGGGTGAATATTGACGAGTCAATTTAATCTATTTTTTTAATTATATGACAAATTAATTTGTCATTATTCACCCGTGATATATACACACAGTTATAACACGTCATTGAAATTTCAACATCAAAATTATATACGAAAACGTGCGAAAAAAAAGCCCAATTGTGCAGTATTAACAAAACTGCCGTTCTCTGGTATGTAGCGTATATTTCGCGCTTGTTTTTGTAGGGTTTCGCTACACAAGGCGCACACAACAGTACAAAAACACACTTGAGTCTTGAGATAACACACATAGCTGAAAACTTGAGAAGATTTGGGGCGCACTAGTATAAAAAAAGATGAAATGGTATCAACTCAAATTGGCAATGAGCTATATCAAAAGTGAGCTGCGGAATTTAATGTCTAGCGAGGGATCGTTCCGTAAGAGTTGTATACGCGTGTGAGGGAGCGTACCTAGCAGGAAAGTTACCGTAAATACATATAACATTTTAACACTACAGTATTGTAACTACATGCAGTTAACATCGATAGCTAATAACACATGTATATACAAAAATACATAATATACATATATATATATATATTTATATATAATAATAATAATATATATATATATTATATATATATATATATAACATATAATAATACACATGTATTATAAGCTCTTGTATTATTATATATAGCAGGCCCATGCTAGATATGCCCACACTATATACTATATATTATGCACACATATATGCTAGATACGCCCACGCACACACGCGTAAGCTCTGCTGCCGACGGCGTGGTGCTGCCGGCCAGGTAAGATGAAGCGATTACAGCAGAAATGTCATATAAAGCCACAGGTATTACTATAACCAGCCTTTTCCTGCTCTTTCTGCTGGCCCGTTTTTGCGCTCTACCACCAAGAGAGAGAGAGAGAGAGAGAGAGGAAGCAAATTGCAACAGGCACACACACGTTTTTAATGGAAAGGAGTTACGTCAATCAGTACGGTATTGATTTGCGTGGACCCTTCGTACAAATCACTGTCAAACATTTTATTCAGCCCAGCGTTTGCACTGCTTAATTGGCTCTACCCATATTTACACTGTAATACACACTAGAATATGGCCTCGTATCATGCTTGATGGGCCAATTCTGTCAGGCTTCTTGTATGCCTGTGTGGCTCTACACTTGTTCGGAATATATGTGATGGTTAAAGGATTTCAATATATGCCGGCCGATGCGTGCCATGTGTTGCACGTGCGCTGTAGCTTGGACCAAAACCAGCTGCGCGACATACTAGCACACACATCTTAAGACAAAATCTCTCTCTCGATCTCTCCCCCCCCCTTCTCCTCTCTCCAAATACATACGCATCACTCGCGAGACGGTTAGAAGCTGTCTGACTTTGCCAAATGTGTGCATGCGGCAGTGGGAAAATAGGCCTGCAGCGATTTCGATCTGCGCGTCGAACAGCAACGAGCATTTTTTTTTATGCACTCGCTTGAGTTCGTTTATAGGACAGCGCAGCCAAATCAGTCGATTATTTCAGTCAAAGGATTGCAGCTTACTTGCGCCTTGCGGGCACGACCCGTTTCATTAGAACGTGTCCGGCTCGTCTCCGCGCCCTCGCCATGGATTGACGATTCCTTAGCTAGGAGCCGATTTTCTTCCCAACCTACTGCAGGTAATTGACTCCAATAAAAAAAACCTTCGGGTGTACGACAGAAGCGGTATTTGCCTTGACCTTTAATGCAAACCCGTCTGAATTCTTGGACATTGAGCGACCCAAAATTCCCCAGCAATCACACGGTTTTTAAGTCCGGAATCTTTATCTGCGCTGTTACGCTGTTTTGGTAAAACTCATTTGTGGCACGTAGGAATCTAACAGTGAAGCGGCATAAGATCTGTGTATCGACCGCTCCTTACCGCGACGCGGAACTCGTTCAGATAACATCGGGTAAATAATAGAGTTACATCAGGCAGTGAGTTAAAAAGAGTTCAGGGCTCTATTATAGTATTATTTATTTGACCTAAATTCTTACTCGTTATACATCCTATAATCGATATAATGCCCAACCTTTGCTCCCGACACGGAACTCAATTCATTCAAATTTTACAGATCTTCAGCAGATTGGGTATCATTGCTACCCGGGAAAAAAAAGACTTATAAAGGACGGAAATATATACGAAAGACATAATACACGACATTCTCAAAATCCGCAAAAACATGCCGCTTTTGGGGAAATTTTGAATATGTTGCACTTTGCATGTTTTGTAATGGAAATAAGCATGGAGCACCAGAGGGGAAGATCGAACACGTATGTCAACGCGCTAGCAGATATACTGGTGGGCAGCAGGACGTCGCCAGTACTGTCTAGCTTCACACCACACACACGCTACTGCCACTCACCACATCTCCCTTCTTTCTCTCATGGGCACAGCGCTTGCCACTTAGTCCAGATGCTATTTTAAGGATCTGAACGCTGCTTGGTTCCTGGGTTATAGGGGGGGGCATTCGGTTATAGGGGACAGAAGACGATAGCGGAGAGGGAGACGGGGACAGAAGGAAGGAGGTTGTTGCGGTGGTGGTGAGGGACAGGGCGAACGGGGAAAGGCGCCGGGTCGCCAGGTGAGCGCGGCGATGCTGCGTGACATAACCTGCCGTACATCCACTACTCCCATGCACTGTCCCTCCAGATAGGCACTAGGACGGCCCTGCCTGCTTCTCGCGATCGACAGAGGGTCCTGCCGTTAGGGTTAGGCGTTAGGCGTTAGAGTGTTATGCTTTAGGCGTGAGGTCGTTTAGTGCGTTTAGGTAAAGGTGTTAGGCGTGAGGCATTATGCGTTTAGGCGTGGAGGTGTTTAAGCGTAAGACGTTAGGCGTTTAGGCGTGAGGCGTAGGCGTGAGGCGTTAGGCGTTAGGCGTGAGGCGTTTAGGCCGTGAGTGTTATGCGTTAGGCGTGTAGGCGTTAGGCGTGAGGCGTTATCGTTAGGCGCTGAGGTGTTAGGCGTGAGCACATTATGCGTGAGGTGTTAGCAGCTAAGGCGTTGAGGCGTGAGCGTTTAGGCGTGAGGCGGTTAGGCCGCTTAGCTGTTAGTCATGGAGACGTAGGCATTATGCGTTCAGGCGTTGTCATGAGGCGTGAGGTGTTAGGCGTTAGGGCGTAGGTCCATGAGGCGTGAGGGTGTTAGGGCGTTAGGCGTTAGTGCATGAGGCGTGAGGTGTTAGGCGCTTATGCTTGATTATTTTGGCGTTTACGGGCGTTAGTCATGCAGGCGTTATAGCGTTTAGGCGGTTAGGCGTGGAGGGCGTTAGTCGATGAGGCGTTAGCGCGTTAGGCGTTAGGCGTGTAGTCATGAGGCGTGAGGTGTTAGGGGTTAGGCGTTATAGGCCATTGCAGATTAAGCCACGATGCAGATTAGCACGTGCAGACAAAAAATCGAGACCAGTCCGCTGTTTCCATAACCTCACACAGTGAGGAAGGCACCGGGGGTACGGCCGTGTGCAGACCGCCACCATTATTACACCGTAAATCCAACACACGGGCGCTTATACACCACCCCTTCGCCAGTACGCCGCGAACGGATTACAGCCGGACACATTTCGTAGTCTTCATCACTTGTAGGGAAATCACCGCGCTTGCAATACATGGAGGCTGGCCAATCGATGTGACTACAGGGAGACCAGGACTGATCGGATATCCTCTGGAATGCCCCCTATTACCAGAGCCTTCGTTAGAACCTGGAGGACCTTTGAGGCTTTCAACCCACCGTGTAGGTTCTGTAGTGATACAGTGCTACGGTCGAGTTGTAGGTATTGACAAGAAGAGGAAGAGAAGAAGAAGAAAGAGAACGGATACGAAGAAAGAGGAGGAGGAGGAAAGAATGAGACGACGCGCACTTGCTACACGCATGCCACCTTCCCATATTTCTTGTAGGACACTCTAAGAAGGGGGACGTTTCTCCATATCGACATTGTTGCTGAAGGTTGCTCGCCCTTACGGCTGCTCAATTGCGCGATGCCGTCACACAATAGCTTATCATTATTATTATTTATTATCATTATTATGTTATTACTTATTCATTATTTATTATTATCTTAAGTTGATTCGCTATTTCAAACCGTTGTGCCACTTTTTCCTTCGCGCGTACCGCACGCTTGATCTTCGGCCAAACGGCACTGTGTGTTACTAACGATATGACAGCGCTTCTTAAACATATTCCAGTGTCATTCAGACCTCGAGTCTTTATCACAAAATTTCATTGCATCTCCGCGCTACATTTGCTATGGTCTTCACCATTTCCCATTCACCCCCAAAATTAATTTCATTCACCTTGGGTGAACCATTCACGATTGAAAGGGCCGGCTTATTCGGCTTGCAACAGCGACGTGATTGCCTTGCGCTGATTTCTGCGCAACTGTCTGGCAGTGCAGCGACGATCGCGTCGCGGAGAAACGTTCGACCTAAGCACCCTGGCGACTGCCAGCGACAGGGGTCTGCGACTATGTCTGCGACTGTCTGCGACTGTCTGCGACTGTCTTGCGACTGTCTGCAGACTGTCGATGCACCTGGTCTGCGACTGGTCCTGCAACTGTCTGCGACTGTCTGCAAACTGTTCTGCCGACTGTCTGCAACTGTTTGCGACTGTCTGCGACTGGAAAATTGTCAGTCGCGCGCGAGTCGCAGCGGTCGCACTATGTTCTACTTCTTTGCGGGACCAGTCCCGCGTCGTCTATTACAGAAAATCAGCAATAGGCAATGAATCGCTAGACGGGCTACGGATTAAACGATGGGAATTAATTTTTCGGGTGTGAACTGCCAACCAATTATATAGACAAATAAATAAATAAATAAATAAATAAATATATACATTATTATATATATATTATATATATATTATATATATATTATATTGGTAATAGCGTTATTAATTATAATGATACCATTTTCGTGACATTAATAATCGTAATCACAATATTTTCATATAGACCATATACATCACCAATATTACATAATCTTTCTAGCCTCTCCGATACTTTCACTTTTGAATCAGGTCAAACGCGTGTGCAATTGGTAACCTGGGCGTATTACAATAATGATATATCAGCGTCTGATAACCTACGTGAAGGGCAGGCACATATCGATGGACGGCGATGGCAGTGCCGTAACGATTCATTACTGTAATCGAAGCTGCGAAGTGAAAATGGCACGCGAAGCATGTATGTATAGCAGTTGCGATTACGGATTCGAGCAGGTCGGGAAAGGTAATAACTGCTTTGCAAAATTAACCGTGTTGTTTTAAACGATGACACGAAATGACGGGTAGTGTACAGCAGCGTCGATGTATTGGCCTTTCAAAGAAAAGCAATTGCTAGACACCTATTTTATTTATGCGGCCAAACCTCAAGCACGATGAGTGTATTATCAAAAAGCGCACAATTATATCCCTTTATAGCTCCTGTACTATATAACGTAGTGAACGTGCTATAAGTCCCAATACTGAACCAGCTATATAGTTGTTACGACAGCATCTTTCTCCTTATCATTGTTTTCACGTACATCAGATACCTCAACCGTGCTTACCTTTTACCTCAAACATTTGCCGTCGTTTGACGTAAAGTAGAAAAATATTCCGGGTCGCCTCAGCTGGCGTGTGCGTCACACTACTTTTAGTGACGTCACATCGCCTTCAGTGATGCGTCAATGCAAAATGGGCGATAGACAGCAGTGAAATTGAATATAGTATTAATCGCAAGTAAAACATTGTCGGTAAAAGTCAATTTCGGCTGGTACGCAACCTGTTCTTTTTTGCTTCCCCGCCATCTACGACGTATGGAGTCGTCATGAGAACTGGCGCTATAGCTACTGAGTGTGCGATTAAAACGCGATATCGTGCTGTACCCTTCCTCGCTCACGATAGCAAAAACAACAAACAAATTACGTACGTATCAGCCCACATGCTTTTCCATTTGTGCGAGCCGGCAGGCTTGCGACGGAAAGTTGATATGAGCTAGACGCGTTCCCACTGCTAGGCTTCAGCTGTGTACTTCCCTACGCTTCTCGCCACACATCCCTACGCATCTCACTACCAGCCCTACCGCATCTCGCTACATCCCTACGCATTCACTACCATCCCTACCCGCTCGCTTACATTCCTTACCGCATCTCGCTACCATCCCTACCGCATCTCGCTCCATCCCTACCGCATCTCGCTACCTCCCCACGCATATCGCTTCTACCATCTTTTACCGCATCTCGCTACCATCCCCGTACCGCATGCTCACTACCATCCCTACCGCATCTTCGCCACCATCCCTACCGCATCTCGCTAACCATCCGTACCGCTAATTCGTTACCCATGCCCTACAGCATCTCGCGCTACCTGACACCTACCGGCATCTCGCATACACATCACTACGCATCTCTTTCTACCATCCTACCGCTTCGTTACCATCCTACCGCATCTCGCTCATCCCTACCGCATCCGCTACCAGTCCCTACCGCATCTCGCTTACCATCCTACCGCATCTCGCTACCATCCCTACTGATCTCGCTACCATCTCCTACCGGCATCTCATCCTCCTACCGCATCTCGCCACACCCTTACCGCATCTCGTACATCCCTACCGCATCTCGCTATCCAATCCCACTCAGCATCTCTACCATCCCTACGCATCTCGCTACCATCCTACCGCATCTCGTACCATCCCCTTAACCGCATCTCGCTACCATCGGCTACCGCATCTCGCGCTACCATCCCTACCGCATCTCGCCTACCATCCCCTACCTGCATCTCGCTACATCCCTCCGGCATCTTCGCTAACCATCCTACCCCCGCTTCGCTTACCATCCTACCCGGCTCGGCTAACAATCTTCCTACCGCATCTCGCTACTCACTCCTACCGCCATCTCGCTACTTCCTACCGCATTCTCGCCACATTCCCTACCGCCATCTCGCTAAACGCATCCCTACCGCATCACAGCATACCTCCCTACCGCATCTCGCTACGGGCAGTCCCCACGCTGCTCCATTCCCTATCGCATCCTCACTACCATCCGTACCCGGCTCGCTACATCCTACCGCATCTCCGCTACCATCCCTACCGCATTCTCGTCCTACCATCCCACCGATCTCGCTACCATCCCTACGCGCATTCTCGCTTTTACATCCCGTAACCGATCTCACTACCATCCCTCGCATCTCCGCACCGATCCCTACGACATCTCGCTACCATCCCTACCGCATTCTCGGTTGGACCATCCCTCAGCATCTCGACCATCCCTACCTGCATCTCGCTACCATCCTACCGCATCTCAACTACCATCCCTACCCGCATCTCGCACCAGCCCTACCGCATCTCGCTACATCCTCTACGCAGTCTACGTTACCATCCTACCGGCATCTCGCTACCATCCCTACGCATTCTCGCTACCATCACTACCGACATCTTCGTACCATCCCTACCGCATCTCGCTACCATCCCTAACCGCATCTCACTTACCTTCCCTAACGCATCTGCGCTGTTACCATCCCCCCGCATACCGGCATCTTGCTCCATCCTACCGCATCCGTACCTATCCCGTACCGCATCTCGCTACCATCCCCTACCGGCGATCTCACTAGCCCATCCCTACCGCATCTCGCCCACGCCATCCCTACCGCATGCTCTGTAATACCGCATCTCTTAACCATCACGCATCCGTTACCATCTCTACCGATCTCGCTACCATCACTAACCATCTCGCTTACCATCCCTACCGCATCTTCGGCTACATCCCCTACCGCTCTCCCCACTACCATCCCCCTACCGCATCTCGCTACCGATCCCTACCGCATCACGATGCCATCCTTACCGCGATCTCGCTACCATTCCTCTACCGCATCTCGCTACCATCCCTACCGCCTTCATCTCCGTTACTATCACCTTTACCGCATTCGGCGCTACATCCCTCCGCATCTCCTACCATCCGCTACCGGCATCTTCGTTTACCATCGCCCTACCGCATCTCGTACCATCCGTCCGATCTCGCTTACCATCCCTACCGCATCTCGCTACCATCCCTACGCACTTCTCGCTACATCCTCCGCATCTCGCTACCATCCTTGACCGCATCTCGCTACCATCCCTACCCCGCTCTGCTACCATCCTTACCGATCTCGCTACCATCCCTACCGTGCCATCTGCTAGTACATCCCTACCGCATCCGCTACCGATCCCTACCGCTCCGTCTACATCCTACCGTCATCTCGCTACCATCCCCTTGACGCATCTCGTTATCCATCCCACCGCATCATCGTTACCATCTTCTTCCGCATCTCGCTACCATCGCCTACCGTCCATCTCAGTTACCATCCCTACCGCCATCTCGGTACCAATTCACCTACCGCATCTCGTTACCATCCCGTACGCATCTCGCGACCATCCTTACCGCATCTCGCCTACCATTCCCTACCGCCATCTCGCTACCATCCCCTACCGCGATCTCGCTTACATCCCTACCGCATGCGTGATTCGGCCTACGCATCACGCTCTTCTTCCGCATCTCGCTTACGGATCGCCTACCGCATCTCGCTACCATGCCCTACCGATCCGCGTACCTCCCTACCCATCTCGTTACCATCGCGCTACCGCATCTCGCTACCATTCCTACGCATGTGTCCCCATACGGCATCTCGCTACCATCCCTACGCCATTCTCGCTACCATCCCTACCGCATTCGCTACCATCCCTTTGCCGCCATCACGCTACCATTCCCCTACCGCATCTCGTTACCATCCCTACCGCATCTACGCTACATCCCTACGCATCTCTGCCTACCATCCCCCTACCGCATCACGCTACTCCCTTATACCGTCATCTCGGTTATCATCCCGTACGATTCTCGGCTTACCATCCCTACCGCATTCGCTACTCAGCCTACCGCCAATGTGAAAAAAATAAAATATAAAAAAGTAAAAATAAAAAAAAGATACACGGGATGTGAACGATTTCGCTCCCGTTAGCTTTCCACAAGCGCTCGGTAACAACAATTACGGAGAGCGATAAAGTTTTGGAAGCTACGAGAAAAAATCGCTCCGTCCTGTCGCGCGGCAGCGTTACGAACCGACGTTCCTCAACGTAGACAGTGGTATCAAAACATTCTAGAGTGCATGAACCCTCCGCATGACTTACGGCTCACAACGAATTGGCTAAGAAAAAAAAAATCTACTTGGGCCTGGCAACAATATGTTCTTAACGTCAAAGTCATGTATGCAATGTGTTTTTATAATCGCTCGTACAATAAGTTTTATATATCGCAGGTATTGTGGAAGTTAGGGCCGACCGTGACGACCTGACACGCACGTAATTCAAGCCTGTTTTCTGAATTTGTCATACGAGAAAGTGGAACTTAATCAGGTAGATATTTAGAAAGAAATGTTATACTGTATATTACTTGAAGATTCTAGGCAGCTTGTAACTTTGTTGGATGGCGCGCTTATAATCATGCATGGGATACCGTGGACTGGGGAAGAAAAAACGAAAGTAAAACCTTACCAAGACAGCTTCCCCGACATTCCTACAGATTGAAACATTATTTGACCAATCTCTAATTAAGTACATCAAAGAGTTAATGAGAACACTTATTTGTCAATGTTGTTAATAGTTGTCTAACTTGTTATGCCGTATCTTTATTCAAGGTTATCTTTTTATACTATTTTGTTACTTCACTGCTAGTAAATAAGCCTGACGACCACACAATTTTTGTGCAGTCCACCAACATTTCGAAGTTGGTGGTCCTGCTGTCCACTAATGTCTCAGCCGAAATTCGAACCCTGCGTGCCGGGGCTCGAACAACAACCCGCTTGCCCGATAGCCCCGATGCCCGGTGGCAACCAAATTCTTCCAGCCGGGGCAGGTTAGTCTTGAAATGCACTTCCTGTTCGGGCAAAGCAACGTTTTTTTATTGAATGGCTAGACATAACGAGATTATGAATTAAAAAAACAATGCGAATTGAGACAATCAGTGCATGCCAGTCGATACTTTGTACACAAATGCATACAGCCAACATTGTAAACCCGGCTCCGTGCAGTTTGTCACCAATTAGGAATAAATTGTGGGAACCTCGTCGATTCTCGCCAGAAGCAAATCTATGTGACTTTTGTTTGGGAAACACAGCGCTTTACGATAGATTAGACACAATTTCTGTGCTTCTGAGACATTATTAGGTCAGATTGCATCACAAATTATGAAAATTTTAACAAAATAACATGCTATGAAAAAGTAGCTTCTTTGGCCAAGCTCAAAAATTAGCTCCCGTAACCAAAATTTACGAGAGCTCTTTTTTCATACAACAATGCAAAAAAAGACTCTACGTAATAAAAAAATATTTTTAGCTGGCTTACACGCATCTCGTACCTCACCTACCGCATCTCGCTACGCATCCCTACCCCTACGCTAGCCATCCCTACCCGCTTCGTCCAAGTTCACCAACGGCCAGGCCTACGGAATCCATCGCAGCGACTCACACCAGACTGAACACTCACGGTCCGCTAACGATTTTGCGCTTTGTCTTTCCTTCGGCTTGCGGAAGATTATGAATTTCGACTCGATGAAAAGCGACTGAATATGACATTAGGCGCAACGCGAGACCTATCGTCTGCGCGAAGCATGCCGCCCTCTGCACCTGCGCACTACGTGCAAACAAACAGGCCGCCCACAGCCTTAGCGGTCCGATCGCACGTCGGCAGGCGCAGACTTCGATATCGTCCTTACACACAGGAACAACAGACAGATAGACGCAGGCACTGCGCGCAGCCAGCGCACGCACACACGCGCGACACTACACGCGTACGCAACCGCACACGCGCACACAACGCACACGCGCCTGCACGCATACACAATGCGCCAAGTACCAGCGCGCACACACGTCACGCCCCGCGCGAGCAGCACGCCACACACGGACGCACACACCACACACGCACACGACGCACACATCGTGCGCACACACGCACGCGGCCACCAGTACTCACGCCGCCCGGCACACGCCACGACACGCACGCACACCTTATGTTTGGTACGCCGCACGCAAGAACATGCCACGCCTTTCAAGTGCGCATGTACAACACGCACGCGTACACACGCACGCAGGCACACGACACGCACGCGTACACACCGCGCGCGTACACACACGGCGCGCGCGCACACACATCCAACTCACGTGAATTCTCTGCAATATATATAAATATATTAATAATATATATTAACAAGTTACAACAATAATAATTAAACTTGAACATTAATAAACCGAGTTTAAAACCGGTCCGCGTTTGCCAAATTCGACGTAACCAAGCCGTTACGTGTGTACCGGCCTTTGCCAAAGACCAGTTTTTTCTAATCACTTCTTTCTCTCCCGAGAACAGCATTAGAGATGCACGTAATTTTCTTGCGATCAGAGAGCTTTTTGTCCGGCGTTACTGGCCGGCTGTCATAAGCAGAAGACTTTTACTCACAGCTTCGAAAGATTTTTCCCAATTGCGAGAAGTGACAAAGCATGACCCTAGCGCTGTATCACAAACGTGAGCCGTCACTGTTGAAGTTCGATTTTAAACGAAATTACGAAAATCTGATTGCGCTGATAACAAACTACAGACGGCAGATGGACCCGTCAGATTAGAGACATTTCTCGCGGGTCTGGAGATGTACTGCCGCTATCATCAAACAAGTCTGAATAAGAATAAGAATTATGCAACCATCAAAAGACGCGACGCCAAAGCCACAGCCTGTCAGCGATTATTTGCAAGACCTTTTTCTTTGGCAGATACGAATCATTGTCACTGAAGGGCAAGCGTCATCTAAGTCGAACAATATTCAAAATATGGTGTGCATAACATATGCGCGATCTACTCATTCCGATGCTTAATTTCCTTCCTATTCTTACCTATTATGCTACTTCTTATGCTACTATCTTTATTTTGATTCGCTGCTTCTATTTTAACTATATCCGACCTTACTTGGATCTTCTTTATATTCTACTTGCACCGCAAATTACTACTTCTCTCAATTAATGCTCTATCAGCAGACAATTATAACCGTCAACTCAAATGATAGCTGGAATCAATGGTAAGAATTTATTGTCGGAAACGGTTTGCGGCATTGCCTTTCGTTTGTAGTCGCGGCTGTAAGCTGACAGTGTAAACACGAACCTATTTTACACAAGTGATACACACAGTTCGGGGCCGATCCCTTAAAAAATTCTATCGTTTGCTGTTCCCCAACCCATGATATTTTAGTGGGTAGCCCGTAGGTAGTTAGTAGGTCATTTTTTGTGAGGCATAATAGTTTATTTCAAGTCTGTCCTCATGTTTGCACACATGCTTTGTGTTTCAGTCTCTAACTATAAAAATGCAAGAAAAACAACTTTTTGCGGCCGGGCGTATTTTCGGTGGCCGGCGGAGACAGCAAAATCATAATTTTTCAAGGACTGGCTCGCGCACTTAAATGGTAACAAGCCCGGCAACAACGGAAGCGAGAGAGTAAGAAACAAGATATTGTGAAAGAGAACAGAAAGAGAAATTGTGAGACTGTAGAAACAGAGAGGGGGAGAGAACGCGAAGACGCCGTGCAAAGACGAGCCGAAATTAGAGACGAGAGAGAGAGAGAGCGAGAGCAGAGGAGAGAGACAGAGAGCAGAGGAGCGAGAGTCAGAGCCGGACAGAGAGATGGGGGAGACGAGCCAGAGAGCGACCGAGCGACGGAGAAGAAGAGAGAAGAGAGAGAGAGAGAGGAGAACGAAAGAGAGGAGACGAGAGAGAGAGAGAGAGAGACGTAGAGAGAGAGAGACTATAAGAGCAAAATATAGAGAGGGAGGACAGGAAAAAGACCTCGAGGAAAAGTGAAAGGGGTGGAAGACAGTAAACATAAAAGCAAATATAACATGTAACATATATATATGAGAGATGAGGAGGACCTATTCAGCATATGTACTGATCATTGCTTCTGTTTATGTCCTGTCTATGTCTAGGTGTGAGTATATCGCATTCATGTCCGTCGTATGACTATACTCCTATGTCTGAGGAAATGTCTGTCTCTTTCACGTGCACGCCCTGTCTAAATGACGTCGATGTCAAGGTTATTTCTATGAATTATATCTATGTCTATACAAAGTGCGATGAATTGTGCTAGAGGTTGAATAATGTCATCTAAATGTCATAGCCTGCAAATAGTTCTATCGTGCAAAACGTTTCCACGTGAAATGCATCATGTGAGATTATACGTAGTTCTATGCAAGAGAAATGTGGACAGTGAGCTATAAAAGGAACGAAAGTAGAAAGCGAGGGAGAGAGAGTGGAGGCGCCAAGCCAGAAAAACACCGAGCCGAGGAGAGCAGACGCAGAGACGAAGAGGACGAAGACGAGAGCAGACGAGAGAGAGAGAGAGCAGAGAGAAAGCCGATAGAGAGAGAAGCAAGCAAAAAAGATAGAAAGAGGAGCGAACGAAAGAGAAAAGAAGAGAGAGGA
>NW_014580515.1:13741-16597 GCF_000485595.1 Priapulus caudatus
GCGCCGCAGCGCTCGCTCCTCTCTCGTCTCTCTCTCTCTCTCTCTCTTCTCGCTCTCCCTACTCGTCTCTCTTCTACCCGAATCGCTCTCTCTCTCCTCTCGTCTCTCTCTCTCTCTCGTCGATCGTCTCTCTCTCTCTGCTTCTCTCTCTCCTGTCTCTCATCTCTCTCTCTCTCTCTCTATCTTCATCTCTCTTCTCCTCTTCGTTCTTCTCTATCTCTCTCTCTCTCGCTCTCGCCTCTCTCTCTGCTTCTTCTCTCTCTTCTCTCTACTCTCTCTCTCTCTATCTCTCTCTCTCTCCTCCTCTCTCTCTCTCTGTTTTCTCTAACTATCTATCTCTCTCTCACGCTCTCGCTCTCTTCTCTCTCTCTCTCCTCTCTCTCCGCCCTCTCGCTCTCGCTCTCTAGAGAGAGAGAGAGAGAGAGAGAGAGAGAGAGAGAGAGTGAGGGAGAGAGCACACGAGAGACTATAAGCGCAAAATAGAGAGGGGTAGGGAAGGGGAAACGCGAGCTCGAGGGGAAGTAAAATGGGTGGAAGACAGTGACATTTATAAGCGTGGAGACGAGACCGGCTATTGATCACATACACTGATTACCTTTCCACCTACAAACACATTCAGACTGTTAGAAACAGCCCTGCTATATTGGCAAGGAGCGCATCTATACAGCCATTGTACACGATGTATATGGACGCTGTTGGACGCTGTGTACTGTACCACCGTACACACTGCTTTGTGACTCAGCAGTTGAAACCTTGCCTTAACCCTGGCCAATATCAATTGCCCTATAAAATCTAACGGGGAGAAGTAGAGAAGTATGATGCATTATATATATATATGCAAATTTTTGTCATTAGGCAGCGGCTATTTCTCAAACAAGTGCTTAATCAATTTACAATTCAAGCAGCTTATTGCGAAGCCTATCTGAATTTTCTATACAGTTGATATTGCAGAATAGTAATGTGTATGTGTTTGCGTATGCGCATGCGCATGCGCGCGTGCGTGCGTGCGTGCGTGGGTGTGTGTGTGTGTGTGTGTGTGTGTGTGTGTGTGCGTGCGTGCGTGTGTGTGTGTGTGCGTGCGTGGGTGTACGCCCGCATGTATTTTAGCCTGAAAGTTACGCGCCAAACGGAAATGCACATTTCGCATGATTCATTGCATCATTCATGTACGCAACGGTAAACTTCGAGAAAAGGTGGTAAAGTGGTAAAGTGTAAAAAAAAGTAAAGTGTAAAAAAGTGGTAAAGTGGTTAAACCGACCGAAAAGAACACAAATCTTTCCGGCTAGCCGCCGGAACTGGGTGAAAACTTTCGTGAGAACTCTCCTCGATTCGTCGCTCGTACAGAGCCATCTTTAGCGATAAGCACACCTTATCTACAAGGAATTCACCAATCAAGTCCGCATCTGTGCCTCGCCTACTACATACGTGTCGCGCGGACACGAAAAGCCGTTACCGATTCAACCGAGACTGACTCCAACCGTCCCCCCTGGCCGAACAAGGATCCCCGAAACCCAGCGAGGTCAGTCTAGGTCTGCTCGCAGCTTCTTTGCTAGGCTACGTAGAAGGTCGTTTGTCTACGCAAGGCTTCACATGAGTCTATCCACGGTGCTAGCTGACGATGCCAGATTTCTACAGCTGGCTGTATACATATGGGAGCTGCTAAGCCTCCTCCATACGCTACTATACTCTCCCCCCTCCCCCCTCCTCCCCTCCCCCTACATAAGCATATGGGATCCTATACCAGAGATAATTATCCAGCGGTTTCAATTACTCTGCCCATGACGTCGCTGGAACATCCATGCACAGTCGATTACGATTTTCCTCAGCATGCATATATGTATCGTACGAATAAAGCGACCACTATCTCGGTCCCTCTCTTCTCTCCTCTCTCTCTCTCTCTCTCTCTCTCTCTCTCTCTCTCTCTCTCTCTCTCTCTCTCTCTCTCTCTATACTCTTTACGGTCCTGAGTAATCTAGTGTCTAAGTATCATAATATAATATATAATCTATATTACCTATTTATTTATTATATTATGTATTATAGTCTTTATGTCTTGTGTCGCGTGTCTACGCCTATAGTCTTTACCCTTCCGCCCAAACGGAGTTTGGCGGGAGGTTATGTTTCGCTCTGCGTGTGCGTGTGGTTCCGTGTGTTCGCCGCAATCGATATTAGCGCGTACAGCCCAGCGAGACCACGAGCTCAGCGAGCCGTTACATGGTGAACATTGTGAGCGAGGGCAGCAGCAAACGAGCGGCTGCAAGCGAGCGAAGCGAGCAGCAAGCCAGCAAGCCAGCCAGCTCTGTACATGTCAAGTACGCTGGCGTATATCGTGCTTATTCGTGTGTTCGTCAAGTCGTATGGCGTATGGCGTATGTCCTGCGGAGGTATGCACTCTGTCTAGTTATGTCTGTGTCCGTGTCTAAGTATATATTTTTTATGTCTGTGCCATTTACAGCTGATGGCGTAGAGGCGACGCATCTGTGCAATAGCGTTAGTCTTCAGGTGTCCTGAAAAAGGTGGTTATGAGGTGAATCATGTTTAAGGTTGAATAATGTTCATCTGCTAATAGCGTAACGTGCGAACACGTGAGCACGCGGTCGTCTTGTCATACAACTATGCCACGTTATTATAAATTAAACGTGGAATTATACTTATTGGCTGTGGAATTATACGTAGATATGTGCGAGAGGGAGAGGGAAGCGAGAGTGCGAGAGAGATGATGGGGAGATAGAGAGAGAGATGGGGAAATGAAGAGTGCGAGAGAGGTGGAAGAGAGAGAGAGAGAGAAGTGAAGAGTGTATGTTGGAGAGATTAGGAGAGATTAGAGAGCGAAGGAGCAAGAGCTAGCGCCAGAGC
>NW_014580516.1:0-1283 GCF_000485595.1 Priapulus caudatus
TATTCCATTATATGTACTGTATTGTCCGGGTCGTTGTACGTGTTTGTGTAGATGGTATGAGCGACGGACGAAATATTGCAGTGTTCTTAGGTTCGATATCGTGGTGTATATCGATGTAAGAGAGGGTATTAAAGTATCGTAGTATAGATTAATTATAATACGTAATATTTCAAGAATTAGCTATACAATTATAGTTAGATAACCTATCACATAATTAATGAACTCGCTGTAAATTTCTTTATTCAGATTTCTCTTACTCTCGATGAATCGATGGCCTTTGACATCATTGATGGGAATGAGGCTGAGATATGCGTCTGTGGAGGCCAATCTACAACACACCGGTGAGATACAAGAGAGATCTATTATAAATCTAGTATAACTTGAATATATTCCTCGAATATGCTCTAGGTAAGGACTTATTTCCTCAATTACTTGTGATATACACTCATTTACTGTAGTAGATAGACTATCTTTACACTAACGACACGACCGAACATCACGCGGACACACCCACACACACAACACACACAAAAACACACACACACACACCACACACGCCGTTACACACGCACGCACGACACGCCATCACGCACAGAACACACCCACACACGCACCACACACACACACACACATCACAACACACACACACACAACATCACACACACACAAACAAACCAGAAAAATCACCAAACACACATTCCTTTTTCTCAACGCATGGAAGATAATGATATTAGCTCATCTTTCATATAGTCTGAGCGTACGTGAACGATGTTATTATGTGAAGTGGTCGCCCTCAGCGTCGGTTGCAGAAATTAAATGATTTGAACCCCGAGACTAGGCGGACGTCGAACAGTCCACGTACACGCCATGACTGGCTGACTTCTTGCTGCGCGCATCTGTGCGAGCCGGTGCTGTCTGAGCAACCAGTCACAGCGTCGTGATGCATCACGCGCACTGCTGGTGAGGCGAGGAGGCGTTAGCAGAAGTCCTATCGTGATAAACTGACTGGTTCGTCTGTCCAGAAGACGGGGAACCCTTCTCTGATACCATGGATCTCGTGTTGCCCTCCGAAAGCCTAGTACCAGGTAATTAACTACATAGTGATAGATATGTGTCAAAAATACAATGTTACTTGTTTAGCGCACCTCGAACATAAAAAGATGTTTTGTAGATATCAGCATCGATCCATTGCCATCAAAAATCGAACCAAAACTGTAAATGTAAACATACTTCAAATGAGAATTGATATTCTCCCACCGAGACTATTTGTAGTAGCAACGCCA
>NW_014580516.1:2208-13876 GCF_000485595.1 Priapulus caudatus
CACCTGGTCAGCATTCGTCCATGGATCCATTCTCAGTTTCCCAAGTATTAATATGTGCCTTTTCCCTGTTCCCCACGGCCCGGTTTACTTTGATTCCCTATTCACGAAAATAATTATCTGGTATTTTCTAGTTCCCAAATAATTAAAATGGTCCAATTCCGCGTCCCTAAAAAACCGCCCCTCTAAATAAACATGGTAGTTGCGTGCTTACCTATTGGATCCAACATGTTCGTTTCAACCGGTTTGAGTTTTATTAGCCGCGAGCCAAACGAGAAATGCAAATAAAGTAGGTAAGCATGTTGCGTTACCAACTTGCTACGACGAGGCCTCTAAAGACACATTAGGCCATACGGAAAATGTTTGAAAACTCTTATGTCGTGTAAGGCGTGACTCATGGCGCAATACTTTACAATGCCATAGTCGAATTTGCTGATTTTGCGACGATGAAGTAACGCCAGCCATATTTCAATAGGTTGCTGAAGATGGCTGTACGAAACGAGACCGCACAAACGACGCACTGGGAGAAGGCTGTACCAGAGACAGTGGACGTGACGTAAGTATCGTCGCAAGTTATAATCATTCACAATCACGGTCGCGACAGTTCGACAATCACGGTCGTAGTGCCTATGTTCGTACTCACGTGATCTACATACTAAATCGCTCTGCGCGTGATCTGTCCGTCAGCCGATCTGTCGATCCGATCGACACGCGCGGGAGTCCAGTGTTAGCTAGTCTGCTCGCTGTCCGGTAATATGTCGTGCTCGTATAATAACTGTCACGCGAAGATCCCTTAATCTGTGCAGCGTATTTAATAAGCGGTCGGATGGAATTTGCAAGGTCACGCCGTGTGATGCATCGTCGGCCTCGAAGTTTTGTAATATGTCGAAAGAATGCATCCCGCACAAGTGCGTGACCGCCTGATCGCAGCTTGTGTCCGATATATATGAAGATATTGCTTTAATAAAGCTAGCAGCTACTACCATTACCACCACTACAACTACTACTACTACTACTACTACNTAACGTTATACCTATGCTCTTGCGTGTATCGTACTACATGTATGGGTCGTGTGTTCACAGGGAGGCGTTGGCAACGCGAAAACAAAGGCGACGCTAACAGCCTATGTCGTGACGTCGTTGATTGAGTCCAACGTGGCCGACGCAGGGCGCGCCATCTCGGCTGCCTTCTCCTGCATCGAGAGTGAAACCTTCGAGGACGCCTACACCACGGCGCTGGTGGCTTATGCGTACGCCCGACACGGCGACATGCCCAAAACTCAGGAATACTTTGATAGGTAATCGCTAATGCAACTATTACAGCCGCACCTGATCAGCACTCGTCCATGGATCCATTCTCAGTTTCCCATGTATTAATATGTGCCCTTTCCCTGTTCCCCGCGGCCCGGTTTACTTTGATTCCCTATTCACGAAAATAATTATCTGGTATTTTCTAGTTCCCAGATAATTAAAATGGTCCAATTCCGCGTCCCTAAAAAACCGCCCCTCTAAATAAACATGGTAGTTGCGTGCTTACCTATTCGATCCAACATGTTCGTTTCAACCGGTTTGAGTTTTATTAGCCGCGAGCCAAACGAGAAAAGCAAATAAAGTAGGTAAGCATGTTGCGTTACCAACTTGCTACGACGAGGCCTCTAAAGACACATTAGGCCATACGGAAAATGTTTGAAAACCCTTATGTCGTGTAAGGCGTGACTCATGGCGCAATACTTTACAGTGCCATAGTCGAATTTGCTGATTTTGCGACGATGCAGTAACGCCAGCCATATTTCAATAGGTTGCTTAAGATGGCTGTACGAAACGAGACCGCACAAACGACGCACTGGGAGAAGGCTGTACCAGAGACAGTGGACGTGACGTAAGTATCGTCGCAAGTTATAATCATTCACAATCACGGTCGCGACAGTTTGACAATCACGGTCGTAGTGCTTATGTTCGTACTCACGTGATCTACATACTAAATCGCTCTGCGCGTGATCTGTCCGTCCGCCGATCTGTCGATCCGATCGACACGCGCGGGAGTCCAGTGTTAGCTAGTCTGCTCGCTGTCCGGTAATTTGTCGTGCTCGTATAATAACTGTCACGCGAAGATCCCTTAATCTGCGCAGCGTATTTAATAAGCGGTCGGATGGAATTTGCAAGGTCACGCCGTGTGATGCACCGTCGGCCTCGAAGTTTTGTATTATGTCAAAAGAATGCATACCGCACAAGTGCGTGACCGCCTGATCGCAGCTTGTGTCCGATATATATGAAGATATTGGTTTAATAAAGCTAGCAGCTACTACCATTACCACCACTACAACTACTACTACTACTACTACTACTACTACTACTACTACTACTTCTACTACTACTACTACCACTATACTACCATTACCACTACTACTACTACTACTACTACTACTACTACTACTACTACTACTACCATTACCACTACTACTACCACTACTACTTCTACTACTACTACTACTACTACTACTACTACTACTACCACCGCCGCAACCACCACAATTCAGAAAATCACAATCACAGTTCACAAATTCGGAATCACCCTCAGAAATCACATTTGAAATTGTTCTCCCTTCCGCGTGTGTAGGTTGCCATGGAACCGGCAAGCCGAGAAGAAGGCGATAAACACTGAGATGACAGCATACGCTCTGCTGACGCTGATGCAGATGGAAAATGATGACACAGCGCTGCCTCTCACCATCGTCAGGTGGATAACGCAGCAGCAAAACTCTCGGGGTGGCTTCTCGTCAACACAGGTGCTCAACTTATATAATTCTGATGAGTGTCCTTTTGCAGCCAAGTTTAGAAATTATCTCTGAGGCTGGAATCGTCAAAGAACTCGTAAGAACATGCCTGAATCGGGAGAGCATAATATAAAGCTTTCTATGTTATGCAACCCAACAATGTTTACCCCTACGGAATCTTCCTCCCCTTGACTCTTGCCGAAAATGCAGAGAACGTACTTCTGTGTGTGAAGTAAGCCTTGTGTGTGATGAAAAGTACCTTAGCTCAATCAGGTTTCACATATTTCTATGCAGGAGACTGTCGTCGCACTGCAGGCTCTCTCCAAGTTTGCCATGGTGTTCTTCGGTTCTCAAACCAGCAGCGACATCGCGATCAGCGGTGACGACGTTAACGCTGCCGTGAGCGTGTCTAGCATCAACAGCCTAGTCCAGCAGCTGGTCGACGTGCCCTCGGTACCCAGCAAGCTCGAGGTCACGGTGACGGGGTCACGATGCGTCATCATTCAGGTAAGCGTTGGGCCGCACCATCCGCTCACAGGTGGCAGCACGGTATGCAGCTTAGTGAATGCGTTGGGTCGCGTTAATGAATGAAAAGATAACGCATATAGAACCCTCCAGATAACGCGAAGAACTTTCCAGAATTATTGAGAATTACAGTTTATTTCGTTCTGAAGCCCGATCGCAATGAGTGCTGTGAACCAACGAGAGCTACAAGTTATGACCTTATAGCAAGCATTCTATACTGACTCGGAATCCCAGCATATGCAGATATCATGTCTTACTATAGTTTCTTGATTTAGGGCAACGTGTTCTACAACCTGTTCGAAGAGAAGAGAAGGCTTCCTGTATTTTCAGCCAGTGCTGATGTCACGACGACTAACTGTAAGACGTGGGAGATAACAGCCTGTGGCACGTAAGTATTTACGTAATTTACCCAAACGTGCTCCTGCTGTGTATTGTGCTTATTAAGATCCAGTGGCGTAACCAGGATTTTTTAACAGGGGGGGGGCAAAAACAGCGAACTGCGCAAAATAGTTGATGACTTAATATTTTAATGGTTTCTCCGCTTCCCTCTCCACACCCTATGCTCCCCCACCTCTCAGCTCTGCAATCTTTGTTTTGGGCGCCATGTTAACAGGGGACATTTGTGTTCGTTGTTCTCTGCTCCCTAGATATGTAGCTGTTCAATGGCAGATCCAGGATTACAAGTGGAGGGGGAAAACACAGGCGGGGGGCACTGGGGTCCTCCCCCAGAAATTTTTGAAAATGTAGATCGCAGGAGATGGTATTTGAGGCACTTTTGAGTACATGTACAGCCTTCATTCTGACTACGACAATTCTCTTTTTAGTAGAACAATTCTTTCTTTTTTTTCTTTTTTACTTTCGGCTCAACAGGGGGGGCCATGGCCCCCTTTGGCCCCCCCGTAACTACGCCACTGTTAAGACCTCGTGTGATATTAATATCATCAAGAGTTAATAATAAAGAGGCTTTTGATAACATGTGTATTCGAAGCTTTTCATTTATATATCTGGTCTTGTAGGTTTACTGGTGAGGAACCATCAAATATGGCTATAATCAGTGTAAATATGGTCACCGGATATTCACCAGTGAAGGCGTCATTGCGGGAGGTAATGTAATTCTCTACCTATCTATATGTATTATTATCTTTTAAATCACTCGGCAGTCAAATATTGCAACCAGCACGCGTATTTATTGTGGCAATCTAGCTCGTCCCGCAGTTGTCGCCTGACTTGGTTCTTCAATTTTCTTCAATGCGCCATGCTATAGTGATTAAACAGTTACAGAGGACGTTTACGGAATGCTATATTCATATCTGCATCGGGCTCGTGATAAACATCTAGGACGAGGAAGTTATAAGTTGTAGCGCGTGGCTTTTCCACACACACGCTACTTTGAGTGCTTTAACAAGCTTCGGTGTGATGGAAGTAGATGGTAGCTAATTCTCACAGCGTGTCAAACGAGTTGAGGTTTTCCTCGCGGTTTTAAGGAATACGTTTGCGTTTATAAGCATTAGATGAGTTTACTTTGGGGTTTTCCTGCAGCTTATTGGCAAGCCAAGTAAAGGTTCCCAATTGAAGCGGTTCGATATTGAAGGCAAGACTGTTGATATCTACGTGAATAAGGTGAGTGAGCACATACTTATAATTAACTTCCAACACACCCTTACCAGAATTAACTGCAAACCATTTTAGCTCAAATAAATTCCTAGATAAGTTAGAATTGTTGAAAATAGTAGTGGTCAGGCTATGATAGCTTGCATGAATATAGGAATAAATATGCATTGAATAGCTACGAATATGAATTTATTTTTATTTAAATAGTTCGAACCAGGCCAGCAGGTGTGTGTGACCTTTCAACTGGAGAAATATCTGGACGTGGAAAACGTGAAGCCTGCCGCTGTGAAGGTGTACGACTACTACGAGACAGGTACGTACACTAGGTGGCGCCAGTGCAGTGAACACGCACTTCCCGTTGTTTGGGCGCATTCGCAAGCATCCAAAGAAAACATTTGCGTTCGGTTTTTGTCTCGTTTATGTATTGAGCTCATCGTGTCCCATGTTATTTACCGCATATAAAATCCACCACGTAAGCTCATTGTATTCATTTATCTCTACAGAACAGGCAGCTTCGACTCTGTACAGCATAGATGAATGCAAGTAAGCAGCTAATGCAGCGACCAGAGGGATACGGAAATCGATATCATTATATCAACAATCGAAAGCATCACTGTCACATTATTAATTACCATCGATGACAGAGACGTTATCGTTGGCTGTGTTAAAAGTATGCGTCACAGCTATATATCTATTGAGGTTTGCGGGACGTTTTTAAACATAAAATTATGGGAAAAAATAAGAGCAGGTATGAAATTTGGCTAGTCATGATAGTGATACCGTAAGCATATCCAATAGTTCATGCATGGCATGAGCAGTATTTAAATATTTGACTTCGTGAAAATCGTCTTTCCTCCGTGTGATTATCCATATTATTTGGTCAATAAATTATTTAAGGCAATGATTGTTTCATTATTTTCTATTGTTGGTTCGTCTTATAACTATAGCATTTTTTTTTTCACGTTAAAAACAGAAAAATATCCAATGACAAAACCTATACAGTTATTTGATTTGATAAAATGGGATTATATAGCAATCGTTTGCTATATATTCAAATTGATATACGCTAGGTTAGTAGCTGTTCAAGTAGGCGAAGGTGGGTAAGTTTGTATGTGTCAGTATGCTGTACGGATATTATATTTAACTTCCAAGACTTGTGCATTTACTTGCATATATATATATATATATATATATATATATATATATATTATATATCTAGAACGACCAAGACAGTTATATTTGATGTACTTAAATACTTAAGATTCGGTAACTTAGAGACTTCTATAGATTATTACGAACACGAATCTATACCGTTCTCATCCAATATCAGAGGCCTCGCCGTGTAAAACAGCTCATCATTCGGAGAGAAACCAGAGATCATAGATATACACATACATAATATTATACGTATATACATATACGTATATATATATAATAGCATATTTATATATTTCTATGATTAATTGCATAGATTACCTAAATAATTAATGACACTTGTGAAAAGAAGTAGGTTACTTGAATCAAATGGCGCACATCATTAAATAATACACAATATAGGCACGTACACGTCTGTAAGTTATAATAATTATTCAGATCATTTTTATATTTTAAATTTTGAATTACGTCTATATACAACGAAATGACATCATTTATATATATATATATCAACAATTGATAGGCTCTTGAAACCAACAATTAATGCACGTTGTTTTGTTATGTTGTTTGTAACCCCGTAGAGATACGCTTTAGCAATTATTCACAGTTTCTTATCAATGTCTGAATAACTGAATTTCAATCCTTGTTTTTTGTATCAAAGTGTTCTCTGCGTTAACAACATGCTATATAAATAACAGCAACATGACATTGTGAACATGGTAATACAGACAGTTGAAATGAATACGCATGCAATTCTAGATTCAGTGCGCCTGGAAGTGTGGCTATTGTAGTAAAATACATGCCTTTTCCCATCTTACATGACAGCTGTGCCTTTGTTTTGTCCATCGCAATATAATTAATAATTTTACACTCATGTGCTTACTATATATATATTAGCATAAATATTTACGCGTAGTCTTAAACTCACGGTTGATAAAATATTCAAAATATACACAATATCGCTATGTACACATTGCACTAGGAATGATACGTCAAAAATTGCACTAGATGATATAGGAACGGGTGAGCGTGTGCGGGNAAGAACTCACATACTCACAGACTGATAATCGATGCACGTTGCAACACAGACAATGTTAGGCACACTGACTGTGCTCGCTCGAACTGTCTTATATATATACACGCTTAAATTTAGCGTCCACAAACCCCTGTCCAAACAAGGAACCATCCCTGCAGCCCCTCGTGCACGTCCGAAACTGTCCAGCAGATGCCCCGATTTAGAATATCCCCATGTACATCCCTATGTACACCGTCGGTTATGTGGGTAATTGATCGGGCCATCCTTACAAGGATCCAACACCCACGATCGCTCTCTATTTCACAAGACAGGAGTATCTCTCTATTGTGTCGAACCCCTCCTCCGGGGAGAGCCGAGTTGCTTCTCGGTCGTGTGCCAAATGCGTACACAAACAACCGCCGCTCGTGCATAAACACTCCCGCCTGCCCTCGCAGACTGTGTTTCACACATTCCCTCAACCTCATCGCTCGTGCCTAGTTAGTTATTACAAGAATCAATCTGCTGGCCGATAATCTTAACGGAGTTATAAAATTATTAACTGATTTAATTAATGCAAACCTCGTGTCTACAATACACAATATCGCTATGTACACATTGCACTAGGAATGATACGTCAAAAATTGCACTAGATGATATAGGAACGGGTGAGCGTGTGCGGGAATCAGAGTAACGAAGCTAGACAACTTATTCATTTATGTGAATTTATGCTTTCAGTTTTTCACGCCAGCCAGTTATGTTTAGCGCGGTGCTCTGACCTACATGCCGCCCCGCCCCTTCTCATCGCACGTGCGCGTTTATGGGAAGCCATTTGTATCATAATTCGAGAAACCACGGTTCCTCGCACGAAACCAGGTTTCGTGCTCACAAAACCTAGTTTCTTGCTCAAGAAACCAGGGTTCTTGCCATGAAACTACGTTTCGTGTCACGAAACCTGGTTTCTAGCCCTATAACGTACCCGCAGTTATAGCTGGAATCTTAGTTTCTTGAACAAGAAACTAGGTTGTGGAAGCAAGAACCTAGGTTTCAGCAAGAAACCCACTTTCAACCGCGCCATTTGTATCATAATTCGAGAAACCACGGTTTCTCGCACGAAACNGTGCTGCTGGATTCTCCGAGGAATACGTCTTCTAATCCGTCGAGACTGTTGTCCATAGCCATTGACGAATCGACACTGTTCATGTCGTCGGCGTACATGTTGTTGTTACTGAACATCCCAGCTGGCGGGAAGCAAAACAATGGTTCGTCAGGATTTTATTGCTATGAGCCGCTGCCAGCTGCGCTGTTTAATACCGGGCGTAAGAGTAAAACACCACGACAAGAGTCGTAGCTAGTGGGGGGTAGGTGGTGGCTGCACTCTTAGATTTCGGAGCAAAATAAAAAAAAACAAGCATAAAAGTTAACTACCCTAAATAAAGAAAATAATATAATACGTGGTGATACAAAGTTATCCCTTACAACTAATATCATATGCTACATGCGGTTATTCTTTAATGCTTGAGACGTTTAATAATATTATTCTTCCGAATAGGCGTGCGGACCAGGAAGCGGAGTGGAATGGAGGCTCCGCTCCTCATTGAATAATAGGCAAGACATCGTACAGATTGGGTATCTTAAGATTCTGTGTAAAATTTATTATTTGCTTGTTTTTATGAGAAATCAATAGCTCCCGTTAGAAATTATGATGCGTAATAACTTTTCAAATTATTTCCGCATCTTAAAAATTAAATATTCTGCAGTTAGATTTTTAATTCCGAGGACCACACCCAGACCTCTGCTATTACGGCCATTCGGCTCCCGGAAAGTCGCCCTGAGTCAAAATTTCTATAGTCCACCAAAATATTTTTACCACAGTGCTGCGTTATTGTTTCCTTCTTATTACTCGGTTGATGCCAATGNCGTGTGTGTGTGTTGCTGGCTGTGTGTGTGATGTGTTGTTGTGTGCCAATGTGTGTCCCTTACATCGTCCGTGCCAAACTCACTACGCCGATGCTGCCTGCTCGCTGTGCCTGTGTGTGCCATGCTGGTTGTGTGTAGCACGATTGTATCGGTGGCCATCCTGGTCGCTGTGTGTCTCTGGTAGTGTGAATGTCCTGGCGAAATGATGGTATAAAATATAATTATAAGCACTCTCGCAAGTAACATCAGCCGTACATCAGGCTACGCCATTTCTATTCCTGCTAAACACAGATATGAGAAATAATGAATTATGCCTATCGCAAATATCTAAAAAAACTTCGATTTCAATATCTCGATACATAAATACGTATTAGGCATATACTAGATATGCGTACCTCTACCATATTTCCCTCACCAACCATGTGAACTAATTCTATAATGTTGCTAATGAGTTACCCAGATATTGTCAAGCACGCTCAATAATAGAGAATCTGTTATGAGTGTCTATTCATAAGCTCCTTGCATATTCGTATATACATATTGTCAGGAAGCGTGAATAAATGACAAACGATAGTATTGTCATCTATCACGCTCCCTGATATTGCTCAAGTGTGAGCATGTGTATTTGCGAGTGCAGATAATGTGTGTCCACATTGCAAAAATGAGAGTCTGTGTCCTGTGTTGCTGTTGGTGCGCTGCGTGCGTGCGTGCCAAACGATACGGTCGCGTGCTATGCGTGCGATAGTGGGTTCGAGACATTAGTGTGAGACACACACGGCGACCAATCCATCACAACCACCTAGTAACCAGCACCAATCCGTGGCTGTGAATGTGTCGACTTGTGCTTGCGGTGTGAGTGACACCTAAACACCATGACTGTGGCCTTGCCCTGTGTGGCGCGAGCGCTCGCGCGCGCCGCGCGCATCTGTGTGTGATTGCCGTGCGTGTGCTGTGTGGCTCTGTTGTGTGTGTGTGTTGTTGGGAAGTGTCTGCGAGTGCTAGTCAGTTCGCGTTATTTATTTCGTTTATATCTAACGTGGCAAAGTTAGAACCTGCTTACACATTCAGCCAGTATACATGAATGATATGGTCTATCCACCACCGCCGAATGTGCCGCTTCTAAAATAACCGGCTGCTGACGTATGCTATCACCGGATTAACCTGTCCCTCCCGTCGCTTACACGTGTCCATCCGGCCAGGTGGCCCAACACATTGTGCGACTGCAACAATCACCGGTTTGCCACTCGATACTCTATCCCAACATGAAATAAACAGAGTTCAAAAGACCTATGGAAAGTGCATTCTTAAACCGGTGACCATGTTGTACCGTCGTCCATGCTCCACGCCGCCAGTCCAGTCCCGGCGATTATAGAAGGAACTGACCTGTTCCAATCTATAATGATTTTCATTTACAGTTTAATCTACGCACTGCATGAGGTACAATATTCAACTCAGCTGTATAATTTAATACTAAATAATAATAAATATGTATTGAAAAATTGCCAATCCAGTATATTCTTCCATGTAATTTAAGATGCGTTTCAGTGACTGTATTCCATCATGCCCTATATGCTAATACAAATATAATAACAAAAATAGCTATAGTGCCATGCATTCTTATTGGTGTCGTATAATAAGTGGCCCCTGGGCACAAAAATCAGCACCATTTGAGCACACATTTAGTCAAGAAACAATAGCTAAAAACCATATGGAATTTTGTTTCTGCTTTATTTTGCCTGCGCTTTGCATACCAGCAATTAATGCAGAATGTGATTCAAGCACTTCCCTTCTTTTTCAGATATCAAAGCTAGTTTTGTTACCATGTAAAATTTTGATTTCCTTCAAGTCCTGTCAATGAATCAGTAGAAAAAGAAAACAAATAAAGAATATAGCCAAATTCCATCAAATTGTTTTCTGTATTTTTTGTAAATTTCGAAAGGCACTTTGAAATCTAGACCGTATTTCCCAATACGGCAAATACGGTCTGAATCCGCCTCTGAAGTAATGTTGACATAAACTGGCAAACTGTAACACAACAGGGTTGTATTTTCCAGATGTGTGAGCTGTATGCGATTTGGTGTGGGGTGGCATGTATTCAATTATACACATGTATCGATTAATTATTTACACCATACTTTGTTTATGTCGACACCTAAGCATTGCGTAATATTATATTTCTTAATTATGGTTCCATTCAGAGCAACGCCGTTCCACAAACCGGCAATCCATGCAGCAATCGCGTGCTGCAGAGACTGATCAGGAGAGAAGAGATCGCCAACAGCATGACCAGGACCTTCACCGAATACGCGTTGAGGAGGCAAGGACTACTAACAAAGGCATTGCTTGCTGCGGCGGTATTGATTCTTTTGATGAAGATCTCTACACCGATATTCGACACTACCTCAGTAAGACAAGCATATTCGACTGTCCCATGTGTACTTACTGCAATGCCTACACCTGGACAGAGGAACGCAAAGGTTTCTGTTGTAGCAGTGGTCGTGTAGCACTTCAATACAACGCTGCAGATCCCAAACTAGGTACCATCCCTCCTCAGCCACCCCAATCGATCCAAGAGTTATTTCTTAACCGGTCCTTTATTCAGAACTCCCGCAACTATAACAATGCCTTAGCTATGACGTAAATTGGAATGACAGAAATAACTCAGAAAGGTGGC
>NW_014580516.1:14603-16593 GCF_000485595.1 Priapulus caudatus
GAATGGTCGCCAAGGCATCACGGCTACTGACTTCTATCGTTATCACCTGCAAGGGCGTGATATCTCTGCGGAATTCAATCTCCTTCTCCGCGGCGCGGAGCTGACACAGCAGTACATGTGCGATCAGATGGCGAAGATCGAAACACAGCGACTGACATGGTTCCGCTTGAATCAGAAGACTGTCAAAGCTGAGAAGTATCGGTAAGTAACATTTTATAATTATGTTTGGTTTTACTTTCATGGTTTCACATCGTTCATACATTATATTTTATATGACATTGTATTATGTCGACTATCATCCACGCATTTTCGTTCCAGCTGTGTCATGGATGCTGTGGAGAATGGTGAAGAAATGCTACCCGGAAAAAGAACGATACTACCCCCAACTATGTATGCATCTCCACGATGGTACGCCAGGCAGTTCCAGGTAAGAATTCATTACAGTGTGTCCATTTTACTACTCTGTTTATTGTGGTGATATTGCAAAGATATTTGTCATATCTGTGTCACATCCAGTGCTACAACACCAATACAATACCTGATGTAATGACCCCTACTCACCACCACCATTTCACCTAACCCATATACTGTACTCTGCGTAAAATTTTATTGCATACACGTGTCCATTTATTAGGGAGTACTCTGTTCACACATATGTCGTATCATGCAGATATTACTGCATTGCAGTATTGCAAGTTTTTGCTGTATATTCAAATCCTATTATCTATTTCCAGGATGCAATGTCGATCGTCAGAGAATATGGAAAACCAACCTACTTCATAACCTTTACCTGTAACCCCAACTGGCCAGAGATAACACAATCACTTCTCCCTGGGCAAACCTCATATCAGCGTCCAGACATCGTTGCTCGCGTCTTTCATATGAAATGGGAGGCGCTCCTAAATGTTGTGCTCAAGCAAGACGCATTGGGCCACTGTGATGCCTACTGTGCCGTCAAGGAGACACAGAAACGACACCTACCAGTAAGAGACATAATTATATTAACAAATTCCTTCAAAATATGTACACTGCATGTTCTATGTTGCGCTTTTTCCTATTTATCGTTATACACTAATCCACCCCCTTCCTTTCTTTCAGCACGGTCACGCGCTCTTCACGATGGTACCAGCTGACCAGCCCCGCACTCCTGCCGACATCGATCGAGTGGTGTGTGCCGAGATCCCAGATAGATCTAACTCAGAGCTCTACAGAATCGTCACCCAGCACATGATTCATGGCCCATGTGGAGCACTCAACTCCAAGTCTCCCTGTATGGATGAGGTGAAAGGCGAATGTACGAAAGGGTTTCCCAAGGAGCTCAGGAATCACACAGTGTTTGCAGACAACTCCTTCCCACTCCACCGGAGGAGAAAAGAGCCAGACTCACCTGGGATACCATTCACCAAGACACTGTCTGGTGGTGTTGAGGTTTCGGTTGGCAATGAGTGGGTCGTTCCTTACTGCCCCGTATTGTCTCTGAAATTTGACTGCCATATCAATGTGGAGCCCGTGGGTGGTGTTGATGTTGTCAAATACCTGTATAAGTATATCCACAAAGGTCCAGATAGATGTATGGTCAGAGTCGGTGGCCCGGTTGAAGATATAACACATGATGAAATCAAAAGATATGAGGTCGGTAGATACATCAGTGCCTCTGAAGCTTGCTGGCGCATATTTGACTTCCCTGTGCAGAAGAAGTACCCAGCAGTTGAGCAGTTGAGCATTCATCTGGAAGACGAGCAGCAGATAGTCTTCAGCGAGGAGGGAGAAGTTCAACATCTGCTTGACTCTGGTCCTCCTACTACCACACTCACCGCTTTCTTCCAGGCAATGCAGCAGCATCCTGACAAAAACGATGTCCTGTATCCAGACGTATACAAGTACTTCACGTGGGAGCAGAAAACACGTACTTTCAAGTGGCGGAAGCGGGGGCGCAGCCACAACCGTAACAACAGGATGTCAGACACAATCGGCCGCATTTCTATGATTG
>NW_014580517.1:0-476 GCF_000485595.1 Priapulus caudatus
CGTCGTCTATGTAGCTGGCTCTATCGTGAGCCGTGTACGCGTGTGTGCGTCTATGTAGCTGGCTCTATCGTGAGCCGTGTACGCGTGTGTGCGTTGGAAACCTGGTGAATGTGTTCGCGTGCGTGATTACAGTATTCAAGTGTACGCCTGCCTGCGTGCGTGTACGCGTGCGTGTATGTGTACGTGCGCGTGTACGTGCATGGGCGTGCATGCGTGCATGTGTGTGGACGTGTGCGTGATTAGAGTATCCTGGTGTATGCGTGCGTGTGTACGTGTACGTGTACGTGTGCGTGTACGTGCATGGGCGTGCATGCGTGCGTGCGTGTACGTGCATGGGCTGCATGCGTGCGTGCGTGTACGTGTACGTGTACGTCTACGTGTGCGTGTACGTGCATGGGCTGCATGCGTGCGTGCGTGTACGTGAACGTGCATGGGATGCGTGCGTGTACGCGTACGTGTATGTGTACGTGTGAAGG
>NW_014580517.1:1352-16589 GCF_000485595.1 Priapulus caudatus
GATGACGTCACGATGACCGGTGAGTCACGGTGACGTCCCGACCAATATCGAGTCGTGGTAACGTTACCGTGACGTAATGACAAGAAAGTGTCATGGTGACGTCACGATGACCGCTAAATCATGGTGACATCAAGGTGATCGATACAGTAACGATTACGTCACGGAAAAAGGATGAGACACAATGACGTGACGGTGACCAATGAATCATGGTGACCACAATGACGCATGAGTCGCAATGACGTCACGGTGACCGGTGACGTAACGGTGACGTTACTGTGACTGATGACGTCACGATGACCGGTGAGTCACGGTGAAATGAAGGTGATTGATACAGTAACGATTACGTCACGGAAAAAGGATGAGACACAATGACGTGACGGTGACCAATGAATCATGGTGACCACAATGACGCATGAGTCGCAATGACGTCACGGTGAACGAAGAGTAACGATGACGTCACGATGACCGGTGAATCATGGTGAAATGAAGGTGATTGATACAGTAACGATTACGTCACGGAAAAAGGATGAGACACAATGACGTGACGGTGACCAATGAATCATGGTGACCACAATGACGCATGAGTCGCAATGACGTCACGGTGAACGAAGAGTAACGATGACGTCACGATGACCGGTGAATCATGGTGAAATGAAGGTGATTGATACAGTAACGATTACGTCACGGAAAAAGGATGAGACACAATGACGTGACGGTGACCAATGAATCATGGTGACCACAATGACGCATGAGTCGCAATGACGTCACGGTGAACGAAGAGTAACGATGACGTCACAATGATCGGGAAAACGCAATGACCACTAGGTGGCAGCAGGGGTCGCATTGTCCGTAGTTACCGCGCACCGACCGATAAACACTTAAATAGAAACTTTGCTCAACACCCTTCATCAAACATTGACACAACTTACCAGACAATACACTAGCGCGCAGTAACACGGGGCGGACTACGTTGCAGCGGACAGACAGACAGACAGGTTGCACCCCAGCCTGCCTGCAGCTCTAGAACTATAGCCCTTCTTCACTCTCCACGCCTGTGGCTGAGCGAAGGGCTATAGTTCTAGAGCTAGGCTGCCCGCAACATAATATATCATTACAGTACTCATGTGTCGGCTGTTATGTGTGTTCGTTGCAGCCACGTGGGTGGGAGGAGGTTACATTAATGGAACAGCCGAGGCCGTGTTCCTGTCGGGCCTCGTCTGGGTGCAGGCGCCGTTTGGATACGCCATCAGCCTGGCGCTCGGTAAGTGTGCTGCTGAGAATAAGGTAGTATGGTTCATTAGTATGGTTTATTTAAATAATGGCTTCTCTCCTCCTTTCACGTCTCTTTCTCTCTCTCTCTCTCTCTCTCTCTCTCTCTTTCTCTCTCTCTTTCTCTCCCTTTCTCTCTCTCTCTCTCTCTCTTTCTCTATCTCTCTCTCTCCCTGCCCTCGCTTAGGAAGCCACTTTTATTCTACTGCTAGTAATATATAGTAATATATCATTTTAACAAGGTGGTTGTGTCATGTTCATTCTGTGTTTACTTCTGTTTATTTGTTTACGGAGGGTTTACCTATGGTTACCTTGGTTTACCTGAATTTACTTGTGCTTACAACATGTTTACCTGATAACCTGTGTTTATTTCTGTTTACTTGTTTACGCAAGGTTTTCCCGTGGTTACCTGGGTTTACCTAAATTCACCCGTGCTTAGGCCACGTTTACCTCTTTTCATTATGTTTACCTCTGTTTACGCGCGTGTTTACACTATATTTGTTTACCGATGTTTACGTGTGTCTCCGGTACGTGTTTACACTGTGTTTGTTTACCCGGTGTTTACATGTTTACGTGTGTCTCCGGTACGTGTTTACACTGTGTTTCTTTACCCGGTGTTTACATGTTTACGTGTGTTTTTACCACTGTTTACGCACGTGTGTTACACTGGTGTTTGTTTATCCGGCGCGTGTTTACATGTTTCAGTGGTGCCTCCAGCAACGTTCTCACATTGGTTTGTTTACCCTGGTTACATGTTAGCGTGTGCCTCCGCACGTGTTACACAGTGATGTTTACCACCCGTGGTTTACCATGTTTACAGGTGTGCGCTCCGGCACGTGCTTACACTTGTGTTTTCGTTTAACGCGCGGTGTTTACATGTTTACGTGTGCCTCGTCCGGCACGTGCTTACACTGTGTTTGTTATCGACCCGGCTGTTTACATGTTACGTGTGTGCGCAGCGCGGACTGTCTTCGCTAAGCAGATGAGAGATGCTGGCTACGTCACAATGCTGGATCCGCAACGTTATCAATAACGGCAAGGATCATGGCGGACTTGTCTCTTGCAATTCGGCCCGCATCAAATGCGGGAAAGATGTTCTGGTCGGCTGCCTCGCTAAAAGCCCCACTCCGTAGATATCCTGTGATGTGTGTTTGTGGTGTGCTGTGGTGTGTGCGTGTGTGTGTGTGTGTGTGTGGTGTGTGTGTGATGTGGTGTGGTGTGCTGTGTGTGTGTGTGTCGTGTGTTGCTGTGTGTCGTGCTGTGGATGGGTGGGAGCGTTGTGTCGCATGGGTGACGAGCGTGCTGTGGACGTCGGTGTGTATTGTTCTTTGTGACTGTCTGTCTCTCTCTCTCTCTCTATCTATCTATCTATCTATCTATCTATCTATCTATCTATCTATCTATCTGTCTATCTATCTATCTATCTATCTATCTATCTATCTATCTATCTATCTATCTCTCTATCTATCTATCCATCTATCTACCAGCCATCCATCTATCTATCTATCTATCTATCTATCTATCTATCTATCTATCTATCTATCTATCTATCTATCTATCTATCTATCTATCTATCTATCTATCTATCTATCTATCTATCTATCTATCTATCTATCCAGCTATCTATCTATCTATGTATCTATCTATCTATCTATCTATCTATCTAGCTATCTATCTCTCTATCTATCCATCTATCCATTCATCTATCCATCTATCCATCCATCCATCTATCTATCTATCTATCAATGTATCTATCTCTTGCTCACGCTCTTTCTAAACACATCCTAAGCATTCGCTACCATCACCAAAACGATTAACGGTCTTGTTACTATGACAACGCAGGTGCTACGCTGACGGTGGTACTGGACCTGGATAAGCGAATATCTATCATAGTGTCGGCGTGCATCGCCATCTTCTACACATTCTTCGGAGGTCTCTACTCCGTCGCCTACACCGACGTCGTTCAGCTCATCTGCATATTTGTCGGTCTGGTAAGTCTTCCTCTCCGTTGCCTCCCTTTTCCCTCGCTCAGTCTGCTTCTTCTGCCAGCGCCCACTCAGCTACCTTCCCTGTCGCCTGTCATCCGTCTCCCACCCCTCACCCTCAGCAAGCTATATTATGCAGTTTTATTCAGTCCGTATTACACGCTTGCAACGGTGCTCGCGCATGCGCTATATCTCCCGAAACGAATAATATTTTGCGCAGATTAAGCATTTAAACTGAAGATGGATTATCCGAGCATAGATTTCCATAATAATATTCCATCAGTAGACCTCACTTAAGATGTAGGAAGAATACCTTGCATGTAATGTCCCTATTCCATATACCAGCCAGTACACAATCTCGCTACGTTATAGTGTTAGCGCAAGTAAAAGGGCAAGTTAAAGGGCAGTATCTCACCAGAGGAGTTATATTTGATAATGAATATGCATTTAATATGGTTAGGGGGTATCTCAGCATAGATGTATGGAATTAATTTGTATCAGTGGATCTGTGCTTATAATTAGTAGAGCGCCCTAGCTTGGAGGGAGCAAAACTCCTAATTCATCCAATCCCGTCCTCCCCGTTACCTCCTTTGAAACGGTCCTCGCACATGCGCTATATCTCCCCAGAAGACGAATATTTTGCAAAGATTATGCATTTAAAATGAAGAGGAATTCTCCGAGCATAGATATTATTATATTTTACTGTGTTACAGTGGATCACTTGATGTTTTGTACTTGTATTTTGTATATTTAATACTGTGTTACAGTGGATCACGGAGTATTATTATATTTTACGCTGTATGACAGTGGATCAGTGGATCTTTTGTACTTGTATTTTGTATATTTAATACTGTGTTACAGTGGATCACGGAGTATTATTATATTTTATACTGTGTTACAGTGGATCACTTGATCTTTTCTACTTGTATTTTGTATATTTAATACTGTGTTACAGTGGATCACGGAGTGTGATTATATTTTATAATGTGTTACAGTGGATCACTTGATCTTTTGTACTTGTATTTTGTATATGTAATACTGTGTTACAGTGGATAACGGAGTATTATTATATTTTATACTGTGTTACAGTGGATCAGTTGATCTTTTGTACGTGTATTTTGTATATTTGGTACTTGTATTTATATATATTTTGGCTTGTATTTTGTATAGATGTTTTGCTCTGTGTGTCATGGATCACGTGTGCCGTAGCGCCTGCGTCCACCCCAGCAGTTCACCAGCATTCTCTGTGACCGCAGCCAGCCCACCAATCCTTGGTAGGCGGTACTCTGGAGGACAGATTCGGCAGGAGTCTGGGTTTGGACTACGCTCGTACTCCTCATCCTTTGGAGGCATCCCCTGGTGTGGCGTGGCAGTCTAGGTCTTCGCCTGGTGGATAGTTCGTCGTGGTGGATGCAGTATGGGGTGATAGGCGTGAGTGGGGTTGGAGAGCTGAGGTATTAGTGGACGGAGGTATGTGGTGAGAGGGTTGGGGATGGCGGAACGGTTGGCGAAGCCCTCGCATGGGCGGGCGGCCAGGCGTCGGGCACAGGAAGAGGAGGCATTGGGGGAGAGGCGGGATCTTGTGATGAGCGACTAGCTAGGATAAACTATGTTGTGCTAATTGCCACGCCTGAACTACGTCGCGGTGTCAACACTGGGCGCCGTCGTGCGCGCGACTACTCTCCTATACTGTTCTCTTGTCTGCGTCTCCTCGCTCGCGGCGGCCGCCTTTTTATAATCTCCTTTTAATGGCGATCAGCGTCCATCTTTCGTTTTCCTGGCAACACGACTAGCCAAGTTAGCACTCACATCATCGCTCGCCAACAGGCCGCGTCCTTGGCTGGTGTACGCAGTACTCAAACATGACCATAAGAAAATTGTACAATGTTGGAATCATTATATATATATATGCAGAGAATAATTTAATAATAAACAATGCTTCTAATTTAAACATTGCGGGCCACTGGTACATAGGCCCTATTATAAAACACTGTATCGATGAATAATAAGGGCCTGATATAAAACATGGTATATGAATAATAAGGCCTATATTAAAACACGACGCACGGCCCCCCGCGAAACGGCCGCGGGTATATGAATAATAAGGCCTATTATAACACCTGTATATGAAATGAATATAGGCGCCTACTACTAAATTACTGTACCTATGAATACATAAGCGCTTATAAACATGTACAATGAATAATAAGGCCTACTATTAAACAGCTGTATATGAATTTAATAAGGGCCCGTATATAAAAACGATGTATATTGAATATAAGGCCTATATTAAGACAACTAGTATATGAATTAATAAGGCCTTATGATAAATACTGTATATGGGTAATAATAAGGCTATATAAATACTGTACGCAAGTAATAGGCTATATAAAACTGATACGATGAATATAAGGCCTATATTTAAACACTGTCATTGAATAATAAGGATATTAAACACGCTGCTACCCATGACTAATAAGGCCTATATAAAACACGCCTTGTTACATGAATAATTAAGGGCTATGATAAACACTGTGTATGTAATATATAGGCCTATTATTAAAACACTTGTATATGAATAATATAGGCCTAATATAAATCACTGTATATGAATAAATAAGGCCTATATAAACACTGTATTATGAATATAAAGGCCGTATATAAACATACATATAATGAATAAAAGGGACTTATAAACATGTACGCATGAATAATTAAGGCCTGCATACTCAAACCTCAAGCACCCGGCCCCCCCCCCATTATATTAAACACTGTTGATGAATAATTGAAGGGCCTATCATAGAACACTGTATGATGAATAATATCGGCCCTTATAAAACATGTTATGAATAATAGCCTATTAAAACATCTGTATATGGAATGAATAAGGCACTATAGTAAACACTGTATATGAATTAATTAGGCCTAATAGTAAAATATGTACATATGAATAATAAGGCTATATAAACACTGTGATAATGAATAATAAAGTGTGCCTATATAACACTGCTATATGGTGACTTACTAAGGCATATATAAACACATGTATATTAAATAAATAATGGCTTATATAAAACCACTGTTATCATTGATAGTAAGCTACCTATAAATAAGCTGTAACATGAATAATAAGGCGGATCTATATAAACACTGCTATATGAATCAATTAAGGCTATATAAACCACCTGTTATATGGAATAATAAGGCCATATATAAACACTGTTATGAATAAAGAGGCTAATATAAACACTTTTATAATGAATATAGGCCTATATAAACACTGGTACATAAAGCTGCAACCATAATTGCTATCTTTTGCGGCCGCATGGTCTACGTTTCGCGTGTTTTTCGATCGGCAGAGGTCTGCGCGGTCCCGAGACAGGGCGCCTGTCCGTTTTATAGCTTGGCTGCTGAGCTGTTATCTTCATGAGTATACCTCATATACTCATTAGGCGCGATCATGGAAGCTTCGTACGGTGACGTGGCTCCCTAAAACACATTCTTACTATCCGTCACCGCCCTCTATATAGTATGAGATTTCCCTTCCGTATTTCATAGGCCGCCATAAGAGCTTCTAACCGTTAGCTGAAGTTGGCGCGCCTAACGACACTCTCTCATAACCATTTAGCTGCTCTCTATGACAACGTTCTCCCACCGCAGCGGTCTTCCTTCGTACACGGTATTAGTATTTTCTTGTTGCTTCGTCGTTCTTCTTCTGTCTTTTTCTTTTCTTCTTCTTTTTTCTTCGCCTTTGCATCATATAGACTTCCTATTTGCTTAACCGTCACGCATATAGACGTTGGACAGACGCGACGTCGTACGGGCCGGCGGTCGTGGCCGGATACCAGACGACGACAAGTTTTTCGCTGATTCTTCCCATCGTCATTGACAGCACCTGACGGCCGAACGGGTGGTGCCGCCTTTCGTCGGGCCTGGGCGTCGGCGTGGTCGGGACTGCCGTCATGTTCGTCTTGCCGATCTCATTCGTGTCTGAGCGACGGCGGGGGCGGGGGGTGGGGGGGGGGGGGGGGGGACCTTTCTTTTATTTTTTTTTTTATTCGCTCTTTGCTAACAACATCGTCAGAGCTCAGATCATGGAGAGCTCGCCATCGCCGGACGGAGCGTACGTGCTCAGGAACGTACGGACCGCTACCACGGAGCGGACCGGAACGCTATCGGGACAGTGACCCGCAGGCATCGCGTTAACGGAGCGAACGGACAGTCGTACGGACCGACACATCGTCCTACGACGACGCACCCACGGATGAGATGGCACGGTACATGGACGCCACCTACAGACGTACAGACGTGACGGACGCATCCCACGAAGAGAGCAAAACAGAGACAGCCCACACGGACGCGACGGCACCGGACGGCCCGATGAACAGCGGGACGGACCACCACGGGACAGATAATAATACGCAAGACGAATTACAAATATACAATAGATACACATGTACAATTCAGATAACTATGACGAGCTATAGAGGAAGCACAACAATTCAACTTGATTAATTTGCATTACTCGTCGCACCTATGTTCTCACGGATCACGTTGATACGCTGAACTAACCATCACGTCATGTAGTTTCCCGAGCGCTCACCGCAGGGCGTGGCGCTTCGTCGTGGACGGCTCCGCGGCGTGGTATCGTCGTTGTCGGCGTCCTCGCCATGGCTCGTCGGACTCTCCACTCGCGAATCCATACCTACGGCGTCCTTATCTGGTTACCTTCGTGTTCGACCTCGTTCTAGCGTACTTCTCTTTGCCTAAGCCTGCTGTCGTTCGCACTCTACGTTCGCTGCAGCGCGGAACACGCTCTATACGGTTCCGTCGTCGCCTAGCATCGATCGCTGCCTGTATCCTGCGCTTCCGTCGCGGCTGGGGAGCCGCCTGGATCGGGCTGCACCTGCCGTCCATCTACCCTCGACCATAGCAACGAACGGCCATGCATGGTCAGCTGTTTCCGTTCGAGACGCGTTGGCGAATGTTGGCAAGATTGAGCAGAGTTGTTGCCAGGGCTCAGCGCTGCCGCATTATCTGTTCACGGAATTGCCGCAAGGTGGCGCTGAAAGTGCCGGACCGGTGTTAACAGATAGCGTACGGCAGAGAGGTGCCGGAACGATGAAGTGAACCTTCCCGGGAGGATAACCCCGGTGTTGCATGAGCGCGGTGGACAGCGCCATCTGTGTCGTGGAAACGAAGAGATGAAATTCAACGGCGGAGCATAAGAAATCTGTCTTGTATCGCCAGGAGGAGTGAGGTGGAGAGAGAGAGACGAGAGAAAGAGAAGGAGGCATACTCGCTGATTAGCAAAGATGACCCACGAGCCTGGTAGCTGGGCACCGGGGCAGGGGAGAGAGGTTTCCTCCAGCTGGGTCATTAGACCTGAGATTATTATACCATATTTGTATAGGCTCTTAAGTATTGAATACCACGTTGATGTTACGCGACACAATTATGAAGCGGTTTGTGATTTAGGTCGGATCGGCGGATCTCTCTCGATCCGATTTGATTTCCGTTGATTGAATGCTCTTAGTTTTAGGTCAGGATATTGATTCGATCCCTCGAACCCGATCCTTCTAGCGAAGCGGATTGTTGGAACGGGCATCTACATATGGCGGCCTGCGCACCTCAGCCATATACAGCTTGTTCCTTTGTTATGACCATCCCGTTGAGACAAGGTCACAAAGCGAAACGTGAGAAGTGAACGTTGAAGTTTTGCGTTGTGTTTGATCGGTCAGGATTATATGATCGTCATTCAGGACGGTTGTCCCAAACAACGCGCCCATACGAGTGGGAGATTTCAAGTTAGTTTATTGATCCTGCCTTATCAGGATATTCCAGCGTAGACTGGCTGAAGAAGTTAACGGTCTCATAGGGTGAAGCGTGAGTCAGTAGCATCGCGGCAAGCTACCTGCTAGTCAAGTCGTAGACGATGACCGCTTTAATATAGATGCTGTTTATATTGGGTGAAACGCGGGCGTGTTAATGTTATGCGCAATGGTAATGTATGATGTTCTCGGTTGATGTTATATAACCTGTATTTATAATCATTGCCATAATAAACGTGTTCGCATTTTTTATATAATGTTATATTAAATATTATTTAATATATATATGTATATAGTAGTATATAAGTATATTATATATATTGTTTTATTAACATATTCAGATATATATTCTTTTATATATTAGAGATAATTAATTTAAATTATAGGAAATTAGTTATTATGGTAATTAAATCACGCCATCGGACAATGATCACGTGCTAGCGACTGCAATCACGTGTCTTAAAATGAGATTTTAAACGAATGATTTAGAGCCTTTCTCCTATATGGCTACGGAATTTCAAATGTGGCATGACTCCAGGAGCTGAGATATCACTCTCTGAAATGAGCCCCTCAAAACACAGAAATCAATGCAAATTAATGTTTGCTCCATGCGGTTAAGCGCAGTGTTAGAACGAGGGTTAGGGTGAAATGCAACCAACAAAGTTAAGATATTTTGATACTGTTAGTGTTAGGAGACAGGAGTGCCACAAAAGAGTGAAACGAGGATAAAATCTCATTTCTGGTACAAAATGTGTGTAAAATGAGTGTATTTTAATGTAGATATGTAAATAACATGTACATATGTACACGGATATCAGACATGTTTACCTAAAATATATGTTTAAATGTCATGTGAACATGCATGTGTCTAAAAACCATGCTAGAGGACTTGCATAACTGATTTTCATTAACATAAAACTCAATTATTCGATTTCTTTGGCAGAACAGCTCTCCTTACCATGCGCTATTAAGGTGTTGAACAACAGTAGCGGGCGTCCATAGGCGGCAGGCCTGAATAAGCATCGAACAGGAATTAATTAAAAATACTCACACTGTTACTGCGCTTACACAAGATACACTTTATTCATGTTAAATAACTACTAGTCAGGTGGCTTAGGCCCAGATTTGAGAAGGATGGGGACATGCCGGATAAAAGCACCAAACTTTTTCCATATACTATCCAGTGCCTTAGGTTTCAATTTTTGATAGGAGCCACTTCAGCAAGATAGAGGAAGGCGGCCATCTTGGATTCCAAGATGGCCGCTATGGATAAACCTGTAAATGTCAATATCTCGGCTTCTTTGCCACTCAGGAGGGCAAACTTGGTGTCTAAACATATTCTGGGGTGAGGAATGCATTAAACTATTTAGCGCATCGAGAGATAAATATTTGCATCAAAATTGGAATCCAAGATGGCCGCCTTTCTCTATCTTGTTGAAGTGGCTCCTATCAAAAATTGAAAGTTAAACTTGTGGTGATGGATAGCACATGGAAAAAGTTTGACGCTTTTATCCGGAATGTCCCCATCATTTTGTTTAGCCACCTGACTAGTGAGCGTTCTCACTCGTATAATAAAGTCACATCACGGTGCAGCTGTGTTTTGGCGAGCATGCAGAGTCCGCAAACACGTCGTTTTACACCTGTGGTAGATCAAGTTGCGACAATAGTTTAACGTATATATATCGAAGGTTCTATGCTTATGCAGGAAGGGATTTCGCCCGATATACTGTGTCTAGTCTGACTTTGCATTTTTACATCCTCCGAAGCAGCATCGTGAGCTAAGACGTTGGAGCTGCCCCATTCATCGTTCCCTGCTGTGCGACGACTGCCGCTGACAGTTCGCGGCTTTGCTCTCACCAGCTGTAGGCTGGGGACGGGTTGTGGTGCACGTATTCGGTGCTGCTTGCACGAGGAGTCTTGCAAAATGAGATTGGTAATGAAAATGCCTGCTCCTCTTTAAGTAGGGTTTGATGTTAGGCAGTTGTCACGAGTATTAATGTTATTTATGTTTGTCGTACACATGTACGTTGTCGGTTATTACGTAAAGCGGTTTTGCGGTGCGGCTAAATAACAAAGATTTAGGATATCAAGTGGCGCCATCGATGGGCAAATAGCAGCGTACAAAAGACCACTGGTTAGTGGTAGCGTATGGTAGAAAGTCTAGCTAGCACGGTGGACAATATGTTTCATGACACGGACTTCGTCGCGTGCATAGTCAGGTAGCGTCACGTGTACGTCAGTGTGCTATCCACCATCCATAAGACCAACTCACGCAACGTCACCATCGCATGTAGGGGGGGGGGGGGGGGGGGGGGGGGGGGGGGGGTGCATAATAGGCACATCCATGAATGTATCAAAACCCAATACACGCTGATGCCGCCTCGTACGCCGACGGCCTGTTTAACTTGTCTGAGGTAGTTGTTGCGAATGCATTCTGGTTGTTTTTTTTTTTTTTATTTTATTTATCTTATCAATTTAACTATTTTTCCGCAATTAAACGCAAAGTTTTACATGATTTATTACAGATGTTTTACTTCTTTTTTTTAAAATAAATTTAATTTATTAAGTGCTTATAATTAATTATTAGGTTAGGGTTGGAAGGGTTAGGGTTGTGATTATGCATCATTGCTATGATATACGGAAAGTTCTGATGCATGCGCATACGCACCAGCTACATGAATCAGCGGCTGTATGCGTTACATGCATTCAACATCGGAGTAGCGAGTTCGTGGCATGACGTAACCTGACGTCACGGAAATCACGTCAGTGTTATTGAAACATATCCCGCAAGCCAGACGCACGCAGCCGACCCACGCGCTGCAGCGCGAAAACGCCACGTAGCGGCCGCAATACAAACCAGACCTGCACGATCAAGAACACTTTCTCGAGGCCCTTTAGGGTATAAGGCTACAAACGGTCCGGAAAGCAAACAAAAGCCCGACGTTTGTCAATAGCACGAGCGTTTGACTACGTCACGTAGCTCGTGATTGACTCCAAATGCACCAGAAGGATTTTGACGCTAATGGGCGAGGCGCGTCGCTAGTGCCTCAAAAACGGAGTTTAAACGTTTTCCAGTCGAGACACGCCCACGGACAAGTGCCTATCACCGCGCGCGCGCTCTAGCCATAGCCAGCGTCGGTTGCTGGGGAATTCCGTGTCATTTTATTCCTTACCGGCTACTCGAAACCCGGCCAGGCCGACTATGCTATGGCCGTAGCAACGGCCCCACGTGGCCCACGTGTGTTCTTACCTGTACCGCACGGTATTGAACACACTAGTCTATCGAGTCGAAGCCATCTAAACAGATCCACATACAGGTTTCGACACGGATTCACTGCAAGCCGTAAACGGTTTCCGTCGCAGACCCGCCCGCGAACGTACAATATCACCGAAACGTGCTCGTGACCGCGCGGCGCTTCCTAGCATAGGCCGAGCTCGTGTCTGGGGAAATTTGCGTAGTCATTATTCCTTACCTGTACGTCAACACCGGCATACCGTCGACTATGTGCTATGGCGCCGTTAGCAACGTGTTGTTCTCTACGATGTACGACGTTTGAAACATAGTCTAAGCATCGAAGCCATTCTCAGAATTCACGCAATAACAGGTTTCGACACGGGATTCACTGCAAGCCTGACAAGGCGACGGCAATGGACGTTTCTATACCCGCCCGGGGTTGACTCGTCCCCCACACTCTCGTTCTCCGCTTCACACGTGTGCCGCTGCGTCATATGCACGCCTGGTATGCCATAGCAGAACGCTGCCCAGCATCGAGTCCTAAGCAGCATCATGCCGTCCGATAGATGGCGCCACTAGTCTATCAAAATCGATCGGTGCGGGCTGTTCCAAGGGACGGTACGAGGCAGCAGCGCACGACGAAAATGCTCGCGCATGGCGCAGATGACGCGCCCAGCCACAAAAATCGGAGACTGTTCGCTGGGAGCTATGCATCGCGTGGCCGGCCTACTGGATTGTGGCGAACGGATGCATAGCTCCGCGCCTCATACTTTAGTAGCACGTGCGGTTCATCTAGTATCCGGTTCTCTCTTTCGGACGTATAGCGGCGCCATGATGCCGCAGGCGCGCCGAGATACACACTTTGTGTCTTTCCAATTCACAGCCTGCTGGCCGAACTGTCGTTGCATATATTTTTAAGGCAGGACCCATAGCAGCCACGAAAGCGCCGATCTCAGAACCTTAGGGCATTTGCTGAGCCTAGAACGGTTTCCTAGGATAGAGTTTGCCACAAAAACGAAAAATAACACGACTGTGTTTGCGCACTGCGGGCTACGTCTTTCTGTGCTCATTTTCGCATCTACCGTAATCGGAATGAACCCCGCCCTTCTTCGTGATGGACACCTGAATGGGACGTCAACGACGTGCCCGTTACTTGCCGTGTAGGTGGTTGGCCGAACTGTTTGCTTTTTGTAATAAGCATGCCGCTCCATGGAGAAAAAAAAAGACCATTTCGCTCGAACAGGAACATTTTCTGCATTGTTCACATGCCGCTGTCGCGAAGTGCAACGAGTGCGTCATTCATTGAACAATTCAATAAAACAAGCCACAATTTCGGATCTAATTCTTACATGCTCACAGCGTATCTCTTGGATGTCTTATACGTTAAATATGGGGATTTGCATAAAATAGCGTTTTTATATGTGATTTACCGACGGATTTTAGTATAGAAACTATATGTATTTTTACTGACTTTTTCCGTACTTCGCTTAAAGTTTTCATCTGCTTTCAATGCCTTTCGGTAGGTTTATTGCGTGATATTATTTTGCGGCAGCACTCATCTTTGAAAATCCTCCAACATTTTTACTTCTCCTTTACGTTAGTAGAGTCATTGTTCACTGTTTATTCAGGAAGGAAGGTGTAAAACTGTGCCTTCGTATATTTCACTTGCTTCTATAGTATGATTTAGATATTTTCGCCTCTTCTGCCCATAATTATATTATCCCTTCATCATGAACTTGTACATTTTCGTTCGACTCTTATCAATATCGTTATAAACCTCCATATCATTAATTAATCTCCTAGATATGAATATTTGGTGGCATTGTTTTATTCACTTGGTTGCCTATTGATATCTCCTTCTCTGATCCTTTCTTTGTTTGTGAATTGTATACACATTGTATTTTTTTGTGCATATTAAATTCTAATCTTTTGATTCAGCACTATCTGGAGAATGACTGAGCGATTTTGTTATGCTTTTATAATCTCAATTCCTAGAATAATCGTCATATATAATCATAATTGTCATCTCTAAAACTACGAGCATCCGCATGACCGGTGTGGAGACGTGCGCTGGACTGGAATTGGTCGCCGTCCTCACCTGCGGATCAGCGCTCATCCTATTGAACATCCGCGGCTCGCGTGCGCATTAGTCCCGACGGAACTGCGCGTCTCATCCGCGTGACAGCGCTTAGCGATTCACAGCAAAGCTTGTGCCACGCAATCTTGTATCATGTCTCTCTGATGACTGCTGAGTACAGCCCAATAAATTCGACAGTCAGGAGTGTTGAATGGGAATTTCTGACAAGGCAGCGTCCATCAGCACGGTTATTTTGTAGATTCAGTTTCGTCCAGGAAATTTAGTAAATTAGATAAAGTTGTATTTGCAATAATCTTTTGAGAAATGAAGGATTGTGTCACCCATTAAATGTTTGCATTATGTAAATAAAGTTTTTTGAAAAATATCAATCGGAAGGTGTTATGGTTCATTGTATTTCTAACTGCAGAACATGTAGTATAGTCCGAGTTAGTATATCGTTCTTGAACAGTGTGTGTTCAACAAATTGAAAGCATTGCTGCCGAAATAGTTTATTAATTTAACACACACGCACAAACACAACACGCACACACACACACACACACACACACACACACACGCGGCCCGCGCAAATACACACACACACACAACACACCCCGCACAGCACACGACAGCAAAGCAGCACACACAGCGCGCACAGATACTTCAGGAGACAAGAAGACAGTTGCTTATCGGTGCTTCTGTATGATGTTACGCAAATGAATGTATTGTTTGTTACATGCTAACCACGTAATCCACGTAACTTTTTACATGCCGATAATGCCGGACACACTATTAATTCGCCCAGCGCATGAGGATACATGCTATTTTCCTGGTTTAAGA
>NW_014580518.1:2053-2666 GCF_000485595.1 Priapulus caudatus
CAGGCAGGCAGGCAGGCAGGCAGGCAGGCAGGCAGAGAGGTAGACAGTCACAGGCAGACAGGCAGGAGGGCAGGGAGGCACGAGGGTAGGGAGGCAGGCAGGCAGGCAGAGAGGGAGACAGTCACAGGCAGGCAGGACGGCTGGCAGACAGGAGGGTAGAGAGGCAGACAGACAGGCAGGCAGGCAGGAGGGCAGGGAGGTACGAGGGTAGGGAGGCAGACAGGCAGGCAGGCAGGGAGGCAGACAGACAGGCAGGAGGGTAGGGACTAGGGAGGTAGGAGGGTAAAGAGGCAGGAGGGTAGGGAGGCAGGAGGGTAGGGAAGTAGGAGGGTAGGTCCGAGGGTAGGGGGCAGGCGGGCAGACAGGCAGGCAGACAGGCAGGCAGACAGGCAGACAGGCAGACAGGCAGGCAGGCAGGCGAGCGGCGACGGAAACTTTGAGAAATCGATCGCCGACAATTTTGAAAATTTGCCAAAGCACGATTCATTTAACACGACTGCGTCATCGCTTTTCAAACACTAGGGGGAAGATGGAAGATAGGGAAGGGGATGAGGGGACTGGGAGAAGAGGGAGGATGAGGGATGATGGGGAGTCGGATGAGGGGGAGAGGAAG
>NW_014580518.1:3998-4347 GCF_000485595.1 Priapulus caudatus
AACACCTACACACACGGTGACACACCTAATCATTGTCACCTATAACACCTACACACACCTACACATAATCAGACTGAGCTATCTAGGCTAAGCTAGCTATGGAGATAGTATAATTTACGTCTTAATGATGGGATGCGGTGCGATTGGATGCGATGGGATGGGATGGCATGGAATAGGATGGGATGCGATGAGATGGCATGCGATGGGATGGGATGGCATGGGATAGGATGGGATGCGATAAGATGGCATGCGATGGTATGGGATGGGATATGGGATGGGATGGGATGCGGTGCGATGGGGATGGGATGGCATAGAATGCGATTGATGGATGGATGCATGGATGGATGCA
>NW_014580518.1:5946-6948 GCF_000485595.1 Priapulus caudatus
TGTGAAAAGCAGTTTATTTTCACTGTGAACTGTGAACAGTACCCCCCCCCCCCCCTTACCCCCCTCTTAAATCGGTCTGCCTCCGAATATGTAGAGACCAACTGTTACTGACTCCCCTATTGTCTGATACACCAATCGAAGCCCGAACAAGCAGCAGTGTACATAGAACACATAGTAATAAAGTCACTTATTATATGTGTGTACGAACATTCCATCCAATTCCCCAAGCAAAACATATTTAATAACATACGGGCTTATATGGCTTGCTTGCAATCCCTATATATATGAAAGCGGTAAATGGCTTTAATATTTATGTACATACCTTTTACTGATGGGATATATTTATTATAATCGACTTATTTTATCAGACTTTTGCATCCATACATGTGCAGTTCACATCGTATCGCATCAGGGTATCAGGGTATCAGGGTATCAGGGTATCAGGGTATCAGGGTATTACATCGTCTCATACAGGTTGTCGTTACGTGTCATGATAGTAGAAATCACATGTTACTATTCCTATATTGTCAGAGAGTCACCTCTTTATTATATATTTCTATTTATTTCTAATTTGCTCTTTATTACACAGCGATACTCTGTTTACAAACAAGTTAAATAACAACCTCCAACTAAAAGCAGCTCATTGTTTACAAAATGGAATGCAAACTGAATGAATAATGCGGGTTTTCAAAGTTGTGTCGATGTCGACATCTGTTGCACCAGCTAGGCAAGGAAGCCATGGCTTATGAGAGCTTGCTACGTGGTAAGATCTTGTGGCATTTCCAGACACATACACATTGCTAGCACAGGTATCAGACAATCCGAGCAAGCGAGTTCCCAGCACATAAAGTGCGGTTACAGTTTATGATCACATAATACATTATAGTTGCAAGCGCAGAGCTCGTGTTTTTTAAAACGAGTACTGTTACCTCTATCTCTCTCTCTCTTTCTCTCTCTCTCTCTCTCTTTCTTTCTCTCTCTCTCTCTCTCTCTCTCTCTCTC
>NW_014580518.1:11249-11536 GCF_000485595.1 Priapulus caudatus
TACAGCCCCCACCCCACACACATCCTCACACAGCTAAATTATGCTGCAGATAGATGCAGTAGCAGCTTCCAAGCACGCCCAATACAGCTAGTACAGCTCCTACCCACACACATCCTCACACAGCTAAATTATGCTGCAGATAGATGCAGCAGCAGCTTCCAAGCACGCCCAATACAGTACAGCCCCTACCCACACACATCCTCACACAGCTAAATTATGCTACAGATAATCTCAGATAGATGCAGTAGCATTACTAGCAGCTTCCAAGCACGCCCAATACACTACAG
>NW_014580518.1:16171-16585 GCF_000485595.1 Priapulus caudatus
ATAGATGCAGTAGCATTACTAGCAGCTTCCAAGCACGCCCAATACACTACAGCCCAGGCTATACCCACACACACACATACTCACACAGCTAAATTATGCTGCAGATAGATGCAGTCACAGCTTCCAAGCACGCCCAATACAGTACAGCCCCTACCTACCCACATCCTCCCACAGCTAAATTATGCTGCAGAGCGCTGCAGTCACAGCTTCCAAGCACGCCCAATACAGCTAGTACAGCTCCTACCCACACACATCCTCACACAGCTAAAATATGCTGCAGATACATGCAGTAGCAGCTTCCAAGCACGCCCAATACAGCTAGTACAGCTCCTACCCACACACATCCTCACACAGCTAAAATATGCTGCAGATACATGCAGTAGCAGCTTCCAAGCACGCCCAATACAGCTAGTA